>NC_064807.1:19464603-19482481 GCF_023721935.1 Panthera uncia
CATATGGTATCTGTCTTTCTCTGTATGGCTTATTTCACTTAGCATCACACTCTCCAGTTCCATCCATGTTGCTACAAAAGGCCATATTTCATTTTTTCTCATTGCCACGTAGTATTCCATTGTGTATATAAACCACAATTTCTTTATCCATTCATCCGTTGATGGACATTTAGGCTCTTTCCATAATTTGGCTATTGTTGAGAGTGCCGCTATAAACATTGGGGTACAGGTGCCCCTATGCATCAGTACTCCTGTATCCCTTGGATAAATTCCTAGCAGTGCTATTGCTGGGTCATAGGGTAGGTCTATTTTTAATTTTCTGAGGAACCTCCACACTGCTTTCCAGAGCGGCTGCACCAATTTGCATTCCCACCAACAGTGCAAGAGGGTTCCTGTTTCTCCACATCCTCTCCAGCATCTATAGTCTCCTGATTTCTTCATTTTGGCCACTCTGACTGGCGTGAGGTGGTATCTGAGTGTGGTTTTGATTTGTATTTCCCTGATAAGGAGCGACGTTGAACATCTTTTCATGTGCCTGTTGGCCATCCGGATGTCTTCTTTAGAGAAGTGTCTATTCATGTTTTCTGCCCATTTCTTCACTGGGTTATTTGTTTTTCGGGTGTGGAGTTTGATGAGCTCTTTATAGATTTTGGATACTAGCCCTTTGTCCGATGTGTCATTTGCAAATATCTTTTCCCATTCCGTTGGTTGCCTTTTAGTTTTGTTGGTTGTTTCCTTTGCTGTGCAGAAGCTTTTTATCTTCATAAGGTCCCAGTAATTCACTTTTGCTTTTAATTCCCTTGCCTTTGGGGATGTGCCGAGTAAGAGATTGCTACGGCTGAGGTCAGAGAGGTCTTTTCCTGCTTTCTCCTCTAAGGTTTTGATGGTTTCCTGTCTCACATTCAGGTCCTTTATCCATTTTGAGTTTATTTTTGTGAATGGTGTAAGAAAGTGGTCTAGTTTCAACCTTCTGCATGTTGCTGTCCAGTTCTCCCAGCACCATTTGTTAAAGAGACTGTCTTTTTTCCATCGGATGTTCTTTCCTGCTTTGTCAAAGATGAGTTGGCCATACGTTTGTGGGTCTAGTTCTGGGGTTTCTATTCTATTCCATTGGTCTATGTGTCTGTTTTTATGCCAATACCATGCTGACTTGATGATGACAGCTTTGTAGTAGAGGCTAAAGTCTGGGATTGTGATGCCTCCTGCTTTGGTCTTCTTCTTCAAAATTACTTTGGCTATTCGGGGCCTTTTGTGGTTCCATATGAATTTTAGGATTGCTTGTTCTAGTTTCGAGAAGAATGCTGGTGCAATTTTGATTGGGATTGCATTGAATGTGTAGATAGCTTTGGGTAGTATTGACATTTTGACAATATTTATTCTTCCAATCCATGAGCAGGGAATGTCTTTCCATTTCTTTATGTCTTCTTCAATTACCTGCATAAGCTTTCTATAGTTTTCAGCATACAGATCTTTTACATCTTTGGTTAGATTTATTCCTAGGTATTTTATGCTTCTTGGTGCCACTGTGAATGGGATCAGTTTCTTCATTTGTCTTTCTGTTGCTTCATTGTTAGTGTATAAGAATGCAACTGATTTCTGCACATTGATTTTGTATCCTGCAACTTTGCTGAATTCATGTATCAGTTCTAGCAGACTTTTGGTGGAGTCTATCGGATTTTCCATGTATAATATCATGTCATCTGCAAAATGCGAAAGCTTGACTTCGTCTTTGCCAATTTTGATGCCTTTGATTTCCTTTTGTTGTCTGATTGCTGATGCTAGAACTTCCAGCACTATGTTAAACAACAGCGGTGACAGTGGGCATCCCTGTCGTGTTCCTGATCTCAGGGAAAAAGCTCTCAGTTTTTCCCCGTTGAGGATGATGTTAGCTGTGGGCTTTTCATAAATGGCCTTTATGATCTTTAAGTATGTTCCTTCTATCCCGACTTTCTCAAGGGTTTTTATTAAGAAAGGGTGCTGGATTTTGTCAAAGGCCTTTTCTGCATCGATTGACAGGATCATATGGTTCTTCTCTTTTTTTTTGTTAATGTGATGTATCACGTTGATCGATTTGCGAATGTTGAACCAGCCCTGCATCCCAGGAATGAATCCCACTTGATCATGGTGAATAATTCTTTTTATATGCTGTTGAATTCGATTTGCTAGTATCTTATTAAGAATTTTTGCATCCATATTCATCAGGGATATTGGCCTGTAGTTCTCTTTTTTTACTGGGTCTCTGTCTGGTTTAGGAATCAAAGTAATACTGGCTTCATAGAATGAGTCTGGAAGTTTTCCTTCCCTTTCTATTGTTTGGAATAGCTTGAGAAGGATAGGTATTATCTCTGCTTTAAATGTCTGGTAGAACTCCCCTGGGAAGCCATCTGGTCCTGGACTCTTATTTGTTGGGAGATTTTTGATAACCGATTCAATTTCTTCGCTGGTTATGGGTCTGTTCAAGCTTTCTATTTCCTCCTGATTGAGTTTTGGAAGAGTGTGGGTGTTTAGAAATTTGTCCATTTCTTCCAGGTTGTCCAATTTGCTGGCATATAATTTTTCATAGTATTCCCTGATAATTGTTTGTATCTCTGAGGGATTGGTTGTAATCATTCCATTTTCATTCATGATTTTATCTATTTGAGTCATCTCCCTTTTCTTTTTGAGAAGCCTGGCTAGAGGTTTGTCAATTTTGTTTATTTTTTCAAAAAACCAACTCTTGGTTTCGTTGATCTGCTCTACAGTTTTTTTAGATTCTATATTGTTTATTTCTGCTCTGATCTTTATTATTTCTCTTCTTCTGCTGGGTTTAGGCTGCCTTTGCTGTTCTGCTTCTATTTCCTTTAGGTGTGCTGTTAGATTTTGTATTTGGGATTTTTCTTGTTTCTTGAGATAGGCCTGGATTGCAATGTATTTTCCTCTCAGGACTGCCTTCGCTGCATCCCAAAGCGTTTGGATTGTTGTATTTTCATTTTCGTTTGTTTCCATGTATATTTTAATTTCTTCTCTAATTGCCTGGTTGACCCACTCATTCGTTAGTAGGGTGTTCTTTAACCTCCATGCTTTTGGAGGTTTTCCAGACTTTTTCCTGTGGTTGATTTCAAGCTTCATAGCATTGTGGTCTGAAAGTATGCATGGTATAATTTCAATTCTTGTAAACTTATGAAGGGCTGTTTTGTGACCCAGTATATGATCTATCTTGGAGAATGTTCCATGTGCACTCGAGAAGAAAGTATATTCTGTTGCTTTGGGATGCAGAGTTCTAAATATATCTAAGTCCATCTGATCCAATGTATCATTCAGGGCCCTTGTTTCTTTATTGACCGTGTGTCTAGATGATCTATCCATTTCTGTAAGTGGGGTGTTAAAGTCCCCTGCAATGACCACATTCTTATCAATAAGGTTGCTTATGTTTATGAGTAATTGTTTTATATATCTGGGGGCTCGGGTATTTGGCGCATAGACATTTATAATAGTTAGCTCTTCCTGATGGATAGACCCTGTGATTATTATATAATGCCCTTCTTCATCTCTTGTTACAGCCTTTAATTTAAAGTCTAGTTTGTCTGATAGAAGTATGGCTACTCCAGCTTTCTTTTGGCTTCCAGGAGCATGATAAATAGTTCTCCATCCCCTCACTCTCAATCTAAAGGTGTCCTCAGATCTAAAATGAGTCTCTTGTAGACAGCAAATAGATGGGTCTTGTTTTTTTATCCATTCTGATACCCTATGTCTTTTAGTTGGCGCATTTAATCCATTTACATTCAGTGTTATTATAGAAAGATACGGGTTTAGAGTCATTGTGATGTCTGTATGTTTTATGCTTGTAGTGATGTCTCTGGTACTTTGTCTCACAGGATCCCCCTTAGGATCTCTTGTAGGGCTGGTTTCGTGGTGACAAATTCCTTCAGTTTTTGTTTGTTTGGGAAGACCTTTATCTCTCCTTCTATTCTAAATGACAGACTTGCTGGATAAAGGATTCTCGGCTGCATATTTTTTCTGTTTAGCACACTGTAGATATCGTGCCAAGCCTTTCTGGCCTGCCAAGTTTCAAAGGAGAGATCAGTCACGAGTCTTATAGGCCTCCCTTTATATGTGAGGGCACGTTTATCCCTTGCTGCTTTCAGAATTTTCTCTTTATCCTTGTATTTTGCCAGTTTCACTATGATATGTCGTGCAGAAGATGGATTCAAGTTACGTCTGAAGGGAGTTCTCTGTGCCTCTTGGATTTCAATGCCTTTTTCCTTCCCCAGTTCAGGGAAGTTCTCAGCTATAATTTCTTCAAGTACCCCTTCAGCACCTTTCCCTCTCTCTTCCTCCTCTGGGATACCAATTATGCGTATATTATTTTTTTTTTAGTGTATCACTTAGTTCTCTAATTTTCCCCTCATACTCCTGGATTTTTTTATCTCTCTTTCTTTCAGCTTCCTCTTTCTCCATAACTTTATCTTCTAGTTCACCTATTCTCTCCTCTGCCTCTTCAAGCCGAGCCATCGTGGTTTCCATTTTGTTTTGCATTTCGTTTAAAGCGTTTTTCAACTCCTCGTGACTGTTCCTTAGTCCCTCGATCTTTGTGGCAAGAGATTCTCTGCTGTCCTGTATACTGTTTTCAAGCCCAGCGATTAATTTTATGACTATTATTCTAAATTCACTTTCTGTTATATTATTTAAATCCTTTTTGATCAGTTCATTAGCTGTTGTTATTTCCTGGAGATTCTTCTGAGGGGAATTCTTCCGTTTGGTCATTTTGGAGAGTCCCTTGCGTGGTGAGGACCTGCAGTGCACTTCCCCTGTGCTGTGGTGTATAACTGGAGTTGGTGGGCGGGGCCGCAGTCCGACCCGATGTCTGCCCCCAGCCCACTGCTGGGGCCACAGTCAGACTGGTGTGTGCCTTCTCTTCCCCTCTCCTAGGGGCGGGATTCACTGTGGGGTGGCGTGTCCCGTCTGGGCTACTTGCACACTGCCAGGCTGGTGTTGCTGGGGATCTGGCGTATTAGCTGGGGTGGGTAGGCAAGGTGCACGGGGGCTGGAGGGGAAGGCTTAGCTCGCTTCTCCTTAGGTGATCCACTTCAGGAGGGGCCCTGTGGCAGCGGGAGGGAGTCAGATCCGCTGCCGGAGGTTTGGCTCCGCAGAAGCACAGAGTTGGGTGTTTGCGCGGAGCGAGCAAGTTCCCTGGCAGGGACTGGTTCCCTTTGGGATTTTGGCTGGGGGATGGGCGGGGGAGATGGCGCTGGCGCCTTTGTTCCCCGCCAAGCTGAGCTCTGCCGTCCGGGGGCTCAGCAGCTCTCCCTCCCTTTGTCCTCCAGCCTTCCCGCTTTCCGAGCAGAGCTGTTAACTTCTGACCTCCCAGACGCTAAGTCGCGCTTGCTGTCGGAACACAGTCTGTCCGGCCCCTCCGCTTTTGCCAGCCAGACTCGGGGGCTCCGCTTGGCCGGCGAGCCGCCCCTCCGCCCCGGCTCCCTCCCGCCAGTCCGTGGAGCGCGCACCGCCTCGCCGCCCTTCCTACCCTCTTCCGTGGGCCTCTCGTCTGCGCTTGACTCCGGAGACTCCCTTCTGCTAATCCTCTGGCGGTTTTCTGGGTTCTTTAGGCAGGTGTAGGTGGAATCTAAGTGATTGGCAGGACGCGCGGTGAGCCCCGCGTCCTCCTACGCCACCATCTTCCGGAACCCCCCCTCCTATTCAATTTTTAAGAAGAGTTTGAGAAGAATTGGCATTATTCTTGAAATATTTTATAGAATTCACCAGTGAAGCCATCTGGTCCTGGGCTTTTCTTTGTTGGTAGTTTTTTGATTACTGGTGAAATCTGCTTACTCCTTATTGGTATGTTCAGATTTTCTATTTTTCCTTCTTCATGATTCAATTCTGGTGAATTGTATGTTGGTATGATTTTACCCATTTCTTCTAGGTTGTCCCATTTGTTGGTATAAATTGTTCACAGTATTCTCTTATGAATCCTTTGTATTTCTGTAGTATCTTTTGTAATGTCTCCTCTCTTGGATTTATTTATTTGAGTCCTCTTCATTTTTTTCTTTGTTAGTCTAGCTAAATATTTGTCACTTGTCAATTTTATTCATCTTTTAAGGTGAGCAACTCTTTTGTTATTATTTTCTACTGTTTTCCTACTTTCTCCTATTTTTTCTCTTATTTTTGTTGTAATCTTTACTATTTCCTTCCTTCTCCTAACTGGGTCTGCATTTAAGTGGAGCTGCTGGGTAGGCTTTCTGGTTGAGCAGGGCTGAGGGCTACGTTCCTTGGCAGGGTGGTGACATTGGTTGAATTCCTTGAAACGATGGGGCTGCAGGCCCCAGATTGCTCTGCAATTTCTCCTGGTTGGGGAGGTCTTAGGCTGTCCTCCTCAATTTGCTGGTGCAATGGGTGGACTCTGTTTAGGTGGAATTATAGGCTAGGTTTCATGGTTGGACAGGGCCTCAGGCTTTGCTCTGCAATCAGGTGGGGCTGTAGTCGAGGCTTTGCAATCAGGTAGACTGTGGGGCTAGCTGTACTCTGCTGTTGGGTGATGTCATTGGATGTGGCTTTCTGGCTGGGTCCTCTAGCTGTACCTCATAATTGGGTGGGGCTAGAGACTGGGCTCCCTTGTCACATGCGGCAGCAGTTCAATCTGTGATTGAACTATGGATGTCATGGCTGGGCTCTCTGCCCAGACAAGGCCACAGGTTGTGTTCTGTGATTGGCAGGGCTGTATGTAAGGCTTCACTGACAGTTGGGATTGTAGGCTGTATTCTTCAGATGGGTGACACTGAGGCTACACTGTTTAGGCTGCTTGTTTATTTGGGGACAGAGGCTATGCTCAATAATTAGGTAGGACTGATGGCTTGGATCTCTGCCAGGGTGACCCTAAGGATGTGTTCTATAGCTACAGGTCAGTTGTGGCCATGTTTCCCATAGGGGTGGAACTGGAGACTTGGGTGAGCAGTCGAGTGGGATTGGGAATTTGCTCCGCTGCTTGGGAAGAATGTAGGATGTGCTTCATGGCTGTTGGGCATTTATGGTCATGCTACCTGGGGGTGTGGGATTGAAGACCATGCTCTACAGTTGGGCAGGATTACGAATTTTCTCCTCTGTCCATACAGGGCTGTAGAATGGACTTGACAACTAGTATGGTCCTTTGGCTGAGGATCCAAACCAGGCAGAACTGCCAACTGAGCTCCCTAGCCAGATGGGACCCCTGGCTTGGCTTTGCAGAAGGTCAGAGCCAGTGGCAGGGATTTTTGCTCGAGCGCTACTGTAAGTAGGGATGTGGTCTGTCAAGATCTGAGTCCCAGTTATAGTAGGCCTCACCACCCCCTCCTCTGTCTCTATCTGGTCCCAAGTGCTTGAGCTCCTCATATGCCCCCATTGATCCCTGTGAGGTGAGACCTGAGTGAGCTTTTTGTGAAGTGTCCTGCAACACTGGAGAAGTTGTATGTCCCCCCTTGAATTTGCTTTTTCCCACTGGAGAAACTATAGGCCCAGGAGGCCCAATCCTGGTGGCACTGTGCTGGTCTGGGGGAGGGAAAGAGGCCATTCAGTCAAGTGGTAGTTTCTCCCCTTTTCCCCTCTAATGTGGTACTTCTCAGTTTCTGTTGTCCAGGGCAGGTACTTTAGCCTCACTCATGGATTCTGGACTTTTCATAGTAGGGTCTTGCATTTCCTCCACCCTTGTGGAGATTCACAGGAAACACCAAAAACTCTGAGGAGTCTTTCAGTGAGAAGAGAGTTTAGCTTCATATTAGCACAGTGCTCACATTTTGAGCACTGACCCTTTTTTCTCTCTGTAAATAGTGATTTTAAAGTTTGGAAAATGCTTTAGGGATTGATTAACCAGGCTCATTTGAATGCTGGATCTTTTATAACCAGGTCCCATGGCTTCGAATATAGTCTACTCGTCACTTTGATCTTCTAAGAGGCATCTTTTTGTGTAAGTGCTCAAACTCTTGTTTTCTTACATAGAAGTAAATATGTAATTATGGGTGGCAAGTAAATCAGTCCAGTGAGTGGATTCATTGGAAGGACTTAGATTCTTCTTAGGTATTCTGTTGACAACATCATATATTTGGCTTGTTCTAGGGGTTCCAATGCTTTGGACCCTGAATCTTCTCGCTGTAAACCAGTTCTCTTCCAGTATATTTTAGACTTGTGATAAGGAGTGGAACATCTCTGTGAAGGAGCAATTTCTTCGTTTCCAATAACATCACCCTGAGACTTTCATCAACGTGGAGACATTTCAACATTTTCTCAAGGGTCATGTGGGGAAATATTATGGAAGTTATGTTCACTGATTATTTTGTGACATACCTGGAAATGTCTTTCAATCTTTACCTTCTATAAATATTTAGCAAATGCTGGAGTATCTTGAGGGCATTTGTCTTAACATGTATTACTCTCATGTAATGTGAATCCTCAAGATGAGAATAGATCATGAACAAGTGATCTGATCCTAACCCAGACAATACCCTCAACTCTGATCTCCACTTGAATAATTCATGTGACAGAGGACTGAGGAAGACAGTCTATTTAATAAAGTATCTAATTGTTAGAAAGTTTTCATTTATATTGATTCATAATTCATCTCCCTGTAACTTCCACCCAGTAGTTTTATCGCTGGCATCTGGGGCTGCCTAAGAAGACATTTCATTCCTCTTTTCCTTGGGAGTTATGTAGGATTTGCAAAGGCCACTCTCCAATTCTCTTTAGTGTCTTCTCTTTTTCAGCCCAATGACCTCAAATGTCCTTTGTATTTTGTCCAGTGACTTCTTGCCAAACTATAGAGCTTGTCTGCATGAATTTTTTGTTTGTGATCATTAGTCTTGATTTGCCTCTCAGGACAAAATTAAGTATATCTGGGAAGATGCAGTTGGGGCACTATAGAAAGATCTTCTTTATTGAGACACTGAAAGTCTTCTGTAAGGTTATATTGAACCACTGGGCTCACAGCTAAGATCTCTAGTATTTCATTTTGTACCATAGCTGCTCATTGAGACACATCTTCTCCATCCTATCCTTAGGATGGTATTCATTTCTTTCTGCTAAGATTTGGTGCACAATCCTTGTCCATTGCTCTGCTTTGAGAATTTGCTCCTTTCATCCAACTTAGTGGGGGGGGGGTTGTTTGTTTTATTTTGTTTCATCTATAAAATAGATCACTATAGAATACCAATTTAGAAGATATTATTATCTTCTAAAAATTATTCATGTTTATTTTGAGAGAGAGAGAGCGAGCGCACATGTGAGTGGGGCAGAGGGAGGGAGCGAGGGAGAGCGAGAATCCCAAGCATGCTCTGCACTGACAGCAGGGCTTGGTCTCATGAACCGTGAGATCATGACTCACGAAACTGAACTGAAATCGAGAGTTTGATGCTTAACCGACTCAGTCACCCAGGTACCCCATGATATTAATATCTTTGATTGATCAAATGATTAATGAAAACATTAAATCTGAAATTTTATAATGGTATTTTTTTCTTTTACACTAGTTGAAAGTATGACAAGATGGTCACATAGAGCTTTTCAGTGTGTCAATGGTTTTTTTAATGTGTCAGTGGTTTTTATTCTGTTTTATGAGATTCTATAGGAATTGTGTTAATAATTCTAATGGTGTATGTATCTTGGACTGTTAATAACTATTCAATGTAATACCTCAAAGTGCTAATCACTCATTAGGCTTTAGAAGTTAAATATTGAACTTCTAAAAACTAAATGAGAATGAGTATGTCTAATATTTATTAACAAGGATGTCAAGAAGCATAATTGTTTGGAATCCAACTTTTTAAAATAAAAGGCATGCTGAGTGAAATTTATAGTGTCCTTACCAGGCTGTTAATCTTTTTTTGGTAAAATGTAAATTTGAAAACCATCTTGATGGCCTTCATGATAAGTTTTTCATTTATAATTCCTTAAGTTTCTCAAATAAGTTAGGTGGAGAGGGCTTGGTGAAAGACTGAATGGTAATTATGCTTATAGTTTGGATCAGATGGATGCTGAGAAAAATAGCATGTTATTATGGCTTTCACTTTTATTGTCTTCAAAATAGAAAAGTTTTTCGCATATGAGCCACAAGAAGAGGACTGACAGCAAACTGTTTAATATACCTTAGCTCACTTTTTAGATTTTTTTTAATGTTTATTTTTTAGACAGCATGAGCAGGGGAGGGGCAGAGAGGAGAACAGAAGATTTGAAATGGACTCTGAGCTGACAGCAGTGAGCCTGATGGGGGGCTTGAACTCATGAATCATGAGATCCTGACTTGAGCCGAAGTTGGACTCTCAACCATCCACTTCGTCCACCTAGGTGCCCCAACTCTAGCTCATGTTTTAAAACATAAGATCTTCTCAAGTTTTAGGATGGGGGTTAAGTTGTTGTATACTAGTAATAAGTGAATCAGATCACGTTGCTTCCCTGCTTAAATCCTCCAATGACTTCTCGTAAACAAGAAATAGAAGATTGACTTGGAAGGAGCTGATAGGATCTGCCCTTGCTTTCTTCTCTGACTTTGTTGTCTCCCCTCTGCCACAACCACACTGCTTTCTTTCCTTCAAACACAATGGGTCCATTTTGCCCAAAGACTTTGCACCAGCTGCCATTAATGATCTCCCTGTAGACTCTAGAGTCTAGAGTTTTCAGTGACCTTTTTCTTCTCGTGTTTCAGGTGTTGGCTCAAAAACCACCTCCTCAGTGAAGCACTTCCTGACTACTTTATCAAAATAACTCTTCTTTCCTCCTCAGTTGCTCTTTATCATACTACTTATTTTCCTCAAGTCTCTTAGCATTACTGGTAGCCATCTTGTTTTACTTATTTATTAACGAAAGACTACAAAATTCCATGTGGGTGGGGAGTTTGCCTTAGTGATTGCCATAGACCTTATGCCTGGCACATAATAGGCAAACAACAGATCTTTGTTCAATACATTAGTCAATTCTCAGTTATGTGGAATTAGTGTGTACTACTCCTTGCTGTTTTTCTGGTTCCTTTCAGTTAGAGCAACAATAAAATGGAGAGAAGTCAGAAATAAAACAAATGTGGGCATTATCAATAAGTTTACAGAAACAAATCCTGACTCTCAGATGATGATCTTTTCACCTATTTTAAGAGAAACTAGAGCCATTAGACAGGAGTTTCCTCAATATTCCATCTCTGGGCTTGCAAATTAATACCTGCAACTTTCCTCTAAAAGTTCAAAAAAGTGCTGCTAATTCTCTTTGAGGGTAATTCTACCACATGAGTTCCAACTTTTTCTGGGATCTTGGCCCATTGAATATCCCTCCTGTCTCTTGTTTCTGCAACCACATCCTCTCTATTTGCTCTTTTTCACCAACATGTCAACATACTCAAGACAGCTCCATCTTTTAGAACACATTCTTTTAAATTTCTCTTCCATTTCCCCTATCTTTTTACATCCCATCTGTTGCCACGCTATTTGGAATTGTTGTCTACACTTCTTTCTCTGCTTCATCTATTCACTTTCCTACCTACTGCCGTCTAGTTCCTGACCAAGGCCACCAAGAGCCTCCTTGTTACTAAGTCCATTGATGCTTCTCAATCTTTATCTTTCTTGATCTCTTGACAGCATTATCTATATCTTTAATCTGGAAATATTTTCTTATATTCATCTCCATAAAATTACAGTCTCATAGTTTTCCTCTGATGTCTATGGCTACCCTGGGTCCTTTATTGCATCTAACTCTAAAATGTTGATATGTCATGGAGAATCTGTTCTGCACTGTAATCTTTGCTTATTCTGTGTACACTCCCCAGATGATCTGATTCACTCTCATAATTTTACATCCAACTAAATATTGCTGATTCCCAAATCCAAACTTATATCTTACATTCTGATATCTTCTATCAATTTATATTCCTGTTGACCTACTTGACCTATCTGTTTAGATTTTTCATAAGCAGCTCAACATGAAAAACAATGGATTGGTCATCTTCCTTAGCAAACCAGAATTGGTTTTTATGTTTTCTTAGTGAGTGGGACCACTTAACCATCCAAACTCAAGTCTGCAAGTTATTGATGATTTCTTTCTTTTTTTTTTCAGTTTACTTATTGTGAGAAAAAGAGCCCGTGTACGTGCGTGAGCAGAGGAGTGCAGGGAGAGAAGGAGAGGAAGGATCCCATGCAGGCTCTGTGCTGTTAATGTCGAGTCCAAAGTGGGGCTTGATCTCAGGAACTCAGCTGAAATCCAGTGCTTGACTCACTGAGCCACCCAGGTGCCCCGGGAAGCCATCTTTGATTTCTTACCTTCTGCCCTCAACATCTACTCATTCTCCCTGTCCTGTTGAGTCTCACTTCCCAACTTCTCAGAAGCCCATCTACCATCTTTATTTCCATTCCTGCCATCCCAAGTCAAGCCATTATATTCTTTGGAATGGGATTACTGAAACATCAGTTTACCACTCTTCCTATTTCTAGTCTAAAACCTCCAATATATTCTGCTTATTGATTTCAGGATAATCTTTCTAAAACATTTTACTTTTAAAAGGCTGTTGGAGCACCTGCATGGCTCAGTCAGTTAAACGTCCAACTCTTGATCTCAGCTCTGGTCTTGATCTCAGCTCTGGTCTTGATCTCAGCTCTGGTCTTGATCTCAGCTCCGGTCTTGATCTCAGGGTCCTGAGTCCCGACCCTGCATTAGGCTCTGCTTTAGGTGTGGAGTATACTCCTTTTAATGGCTTCATTTGGTCTCAGCATGTTTATGAATTCCTGAATGATCTTACTCTTCACGATCTTCTCTCTTGTAATTCTATCTTATATTTTATATTCCAGCCAAAGTTTCTTCTGGCTTCTGGAACGTACTGTGCACTACCTCTCCTTTTTCCCGTACACCTTTTCTTAGGGCAGCAACATCTCCTGGGCTTAGCTTAGCATTTCTACTGGGAATTGGCATATATTCTATAATGTAGGTTGCGAGCAAGAGAAACGGACATTGGCTTATATACTAATAAGGAATTGTTTGGAAGGGCACAGAAACAAATGAACAGATAAAAACTCAGGACCTTGGAGGGACAGGAATGAAGGCAACTCCAGGAATTTAAGTGATAGGGGCCACTGTATTGTCTCTTGAAGATTCTACCAATGGAAAAATTCCAGCTATTTTTGATCTGTGACACTCTACTCAGGATTAATATTTCTGGGAGAAAATATCTGATGGTTGGTCTAGCTTGGGTCACAGATCCACTCCATAAGCAGAGGGCTGCCTTCAGAAATTAATGGGAGACTCCCTTAACTACAGGGAAACAGAGTTCTCCAAAAGGAAATTAGGTGCTAGCACTCAAAATGAGGGAAAAGAATGCTGGGCAGGCAAAAACAGCAGATGACCACTGTAGCATTGATTCCTCATCCCTCAAATTTTAAGTTGGTGTCCTTCCCCCCTCCCACTCTCAACATTGCCACCTGTTTTTCCCTTTTTGTAAGTTCTCTGTGGGCTTCTCACTTGTTCGTTCTCCTAGTGGGTGATTGGTTTTGTTAACACAGTGACTGACGCTTAGCAGGTAATCTGTAATCATTCCTTTAATATAGGATGGAAAGAGTAGACAGATTTAAGTAGATGTATGAAACATGCTCTGATGTGGCCTTTGTGGCTAGTTGGCTTGTGTTAGATAATTTTAAAACATGAAATTGGAAGTTTTGAAAAGACCATCAATGCCAAGTAAATACAAATCCATATGAACATAATATTGTGTAGAGTCTAACTTCTTGAGGGTAGAGGAAGCATTCCTTTTTATAGCTCAAGGAATGCTTAGTACAAAATTTGCACTAAGAATTCTCTGAACAGGCATTTATTGAATTAAGTCTTTCCATGAACATTTCTTTTGTATCTGTTGTAGTAACATGTTAATCTTGAGTATACCCTAATGTTTTTCTTCTTTTTTTCCCCCTCTTTGTGTGTATGTGCTGCTTCAGTTTTTAATACCACTAATGGCTTTGAAATGGGACATTGACTCAGAATTAGTGACAATCAAGTGTTAATGGTCCTTGCCTCTGTGGCCTATCAGTAACTCATCTTAGGTAATCATTAGTTCCCAGAAAATAAGCTGGATCAGGCTTTTCCAAAATGTGGCCATTTAGAAAAGATTCCTAATTGTCATCGGAACCTCTCACTCATCTTTCATTGCTTTTTCTATTTTTACATCGTCTTGGCTTGTGCTTTTGACTGAGGGGGAGAGATCTGTGCCAGTTACAGTGGGTAGTTAATGAAGGGAATAAAACAAAAGGAAGAGAAATAGAATAAAATATTCAAACTGAATTCACATACACCATAATAAAATCATGGGCCCTAATTGCCATAAACGACCTTAGAGATTATCTAATTAAACCCCCTCATTTCTCGTTTTATAAATGAGGAAATTGAGACCCAGGGAGGCTGAGTGACTTTCCCAAGGTCTGTAAAAGAAAAAACAAGCTGAATGCTAATGACCATTCACTTCTCTAAGCATTTCTGAAGGCTTTGTTATTGTGTCTCAACCACAGACTCATCTTGTTGACGAAGTTTGCGAGAAAGCATGGCAGTGAGTGAAAGCAAATCAAAATTTCCGTACAAAAATCATCGATACATTTTAAACTTGTTGTTCTGTGATGATCTGGAGATTGTTGTCTTCAACAGACAGTGGTAAATAAAGAAAAAACCAGCAGAATGGACTAAAAATGGGAAATGACATCACTGGGATCAGCCAATATGCATTTTCTCCTGGAAAGTATTCTGTGAACCTAATTTTGATGCATCCAACCAGGGCTTAGCAGAGAATCAGTTATAGAGATGCTAAATTCCTTCTTGGAGAGGCAAGTAATCCTTAATCTGTTTGCCTTGCATCGATTTTGTAAGGTACTGTTTCTAGATCTGTTTGTTCTCAGTTTCTGCTTCAGGAATGATCCTTCCTCTTCCCCTGCTCTGTTCTGTATCAGAGAGGGTGGACCACTTCTGGGCTTCATTTTCCAACATCCCTTGTTAACTGGACTGGGTCTCCACGACCTGGCTCCTAGCAATTTGTGAACATCAACTGTTCAATGTTCAGAATCCTGCAAATTGATTAACACTAGTTAACATGATCATTAAACATGAAGTTGTCAAATCTTACAGTTAAATAAGTTTAAGAGCAAAGGTAATGCATATCTGCCAAACTTATTATTTCAAATGATTTTATTACTTTTGGACTGTTCCTTCTCTTGAAGTTCTCTGGGAGACACAATAATGCTAGCAGTTGTGCCTCTTTTCCCAGCTTTGCGTTCAGTGACTGCACAAGTGACTCAAGATTGGCCAGGTGAGAGTATTTACACCATGGACAGCGGCAAATGGCACAAGCCAGGGTATTTTTTTGAGAGTCCGCAGTTAACTTGCTGTTTTTTTCAGCTGCATTTGGTTAATGGGAGGCACCCACAGGATTTTAAAGGCAGGGGAGAGAGAAGTCAGGGTTTTTCATCTCTCTTTCTGTGGCCTTCTGGAGGATGCTGGCAGTTTCCTGCTGGTGCTCATCTCTGGGTTGCTTCATTGTCCACTGTTTGCCATTGAGTTTCTCGGCAGTTCTATGCTCCGCATGGAATTTCTTTGGCTTGAAGTACTTGAATGGCTTCCTTTTTCCTGATCACATCTCGTCAGATACAGCAAATTTATTTAAACAGGTGTCTTCTGTTTTCAGTAGCATTTTTATGTCAGAGCTTTATAATTTAGAATAATATACAGCATTAGACATGGGAGCGTCTCTCTTCATTCAGGTGAAGGACTAAAGACCCAGAAGGAATAAATAATTTGTCCAAGGACTCATGGGAAGTTGGTGAAAGGCAATACATGCTTCCCCAGCATATGCTGAGATCTGTGAGCCACACATTAGTATTTTTAACTAGAGCTGACATAAATGTATTGGAATTGCTAAATTCCTCCTGTACTTTCTTGAGAAATGATTTTTTTCCCCCACTCAAATAAAATAAGCCAACATCAACTTTTGACTTGATAGCTCATATGTTGCCGTTATTTAGTTATTGTTTTTGTTTTGTTTGTTTTGTTTTTATGATGCCATGGTGGCTAAATGAAGCCCAGAATGAGAAATTTGGTAAAATCTGTATGATTTTAAAATACTGAATTGATTTCCAAAAACTGAATTGACAGCCAGCAAGGTGTTTTGCTGTCTTAGGGAAATAGCCAATTGGTTCTCTATTTATGAAGGTCCATTAATTTATTTCATATATTGGCCTAAATCCACACACTTCTATGGGACACACAGGGAGGAAGATGCCAGGGAAGGACCATCTCCCCCACTTTCTTTATGGATTTGAATAATATAAAGAAAATGGATTTTATTTAGGGAATGGCTGAATGGTTTTATATTCATCTTCTAAGGAGGCCCTGATTTTCAAATTCTGATGAATTGGCTTAGATTATAAACACTGTTCATGGAACTTTATATCTTGTAGGTGTCTTAGTGCTCTGCTGTTAAAATATGAAAGAAAGGGTACTGATTAAATTTTCCTACACAGATACATTTATATTAATGCATGATGATTAATTATAAGTTAATGCGCTCATTCACAAAAATATTTGAAGGTGGCATGATAAGGCTGAATGGATAACCCGGCACAGCCCCTTATTAACATGATCAAAAGCCAGATGTGAGGCGGTGTAACACGTTTTCTGGTGGCGTGCTGGCAAGCCAAACTGGCTTTTTCCAAAGTGTCATACTCACCTTGGGCCACAAGATGCCGCTCGTTAATCCGTTATGATTTAGGTCTTTTGTTACAAGCCAGAGGGACATTTCCTTTTATTTTACATGCTTTCCAATTACATATTAAAACTCAGAGTGGGTGGGTTGGGGGAGGAGGATACCCCTACCCTGAAGGCACTTTGTAACCTGTGTGTGGGAAATCAATGAATAATTTCTTTAAGATACACAAATTCAGGCTGAGAATTCAGACACTGTAGAATTACTGCACCCCTCAGTTTCTGTGCTTGTGTGTGTAAATGTCTACACCCAGCCTGCCATCCACCCAACCTTTTCTGTTTAGTCACCAGCACCACCTGCCCCTGAATGAAATAATTTCCTGCTGGCCCCTGCTAGCAACACACAAAACAACCTATTTATGTAGTTATTCAAAATGTCAAAGGATTATCTTAAAACGAAAACACAGAATCAGTTTTCTGTGTTTCAGGCAGCAATTAAGTAGTCACAACATGGCAGTCCATAGATGAATGCTCTGGAAATTATCATTTGCAAAGGTAATCACTGGAAGAAGATAATTTTATTTCCTAAGTCCTTGTTTTAAGCCTGAAAACAAAATCATGGCATGCAGATTCTGTTTGATAAAGATGGCTGTGGTCCTTGGCTTTCACATCAAATTTGTCTTGATTTTAAGTTACGTTTTTTATATTTTGAAGTAAGATGAAAGTAAAGCTTTTTTGATTATGTGCGTGTGTATTTATGTACATATACGTGTGTGTATACATATATATGTATACACACATTAATGACTAGTATCTAAAAAAAGACTTACGACCATAAGACAAGGGTGGCCACATGATCAAGAAACATTCTCTGGGAACTAGAAGGGTCAGATTTACACAAGGAGCAGCTATATAATGAAATCTCCTCCTTAAACATCTCATCATAAGATTATCTTGCCCTTCTCTGGTATTAATGTGGCAATGATAGAGATGATTTGGCCTCTAGAGGAAAGAGACTGCTTATGGTGACATGATTTGAGGGATGTCAAGAAATAATCCTTCAAATATTGAGTCCTTAGCAGTCACTTTTATTTTAGTATGAGTTGTTTTTCAGATACTTTGGTCTCAGTTGGCTGAGTATAGGGTTTTAGGAAGTAGAGATTGATGATCAAGAAAAACAAACAATTGTGGTTTATATACACAATGGAGTACTACGTGGCAATGAGAAAGA
>NC_064807.1:19482491-19548500 GCF_023721935.1 Panthera uncia
AGAGGTTAGAGTGGGAGAGAGCCAAAGCATAAGAGACTCTTAAAAACTGAGAATAAACTGAGGGCTGATGGGGGGTGGGAGGGAGGGGAGTGTGGGTGATGGGTATTGAAGAGGGCATCTTTTGGGATGAGCACTGGGTGTTGTATGGAAACCGATCTGACAATAAATTTCATATATTAAAAAAAAAAAAGAAAAACAAACGGAGGGGGAGAAGAGCAAAAATAGGTGGCAGAAAGGGGATGAGAATGATCTAGAAGTGGAAATGAGAAAGTGCTGTAAGAAAAGCCCTACCTGCTGCATTGTTTTTCCTGCAGTTCATCCTTAAGGCTGAATCAACTTGATGGTGAGAGCATCTAGTTAAGGCAATAAAAAATGAACACAGAAGCTTGTGGTCTGCTGAGTCCTATAGCCGTTTGCATTTTATATCCGCTTTCCCATTTTATATCATTTTATATTAATACCTGGCTCATTATATCACTGGCAGATGCATCACATTCCTGTCTTCATTCTCCTTCATTTGTTCTTTCTTGAAAATCATCCATTCAACAACTAATCATCTTGTACTTACCATACACAAGGTACTGGTGAGATACAGCAGATAGGAGATGAAAATCTCACAGTTGTTGAATATACAAGGAGAAAATCATTACAATTGTGATGCAGAAAAACTCATTTTTTTTCCCTTAAAAATATCCTAACCCATGTAGAGGGAGTGTTAAGTTTGGTTTTAATTGGGCATAAGGCTTTATTTGTTATAAAGATGTTACAGTAAAAACAACAACAACAACAACAACAAAACCCAGCTTCTTTAAACCAGTGGTTTCCAAACATTCGTGTGCACGGGATCCCCCGAGAATTTTGTTAAAATGAAGATTCTTATTCAGTAGGTCTAGTGCCACACATGAAATGGTGTATTTCTAACAAGTTCTTGGGTGAAGTTGCTGGTCTGGGGGCCACACATGGGGTGAGAAGGCTTTAGCTGGACGTACTGTGGGGTGACTGGATACCCAGAAAGAGAGCTGTTTCTTAAGGTGAAATGAGTCTCTTCAACATCAAAGAGGAAGGAGACAAAAGGCGTTAAGATAAGCCTCTATAGAATAGGACAGGAGGATCTCTTTATGATGATTCCTTGGCTGTCACCTGCCTCTTTGCAGGTTTTCAGGATCAGATAGACGTACAGCACACCGGGATACAGGTTTTCTCCTACGAGAGACACAAATCATTGACTGCATCACTGTTTTGAAACATCACAACCAAAATGGCTTTTATGTTCCAAGAAGAGGGAGAAGGAGAAGAAGAAGAAGGCAACGCTTTTGAAGGGAAAAAATAGTTTTCCGATAACCCCCATTAACTACAGGGGTCATTGTGGGCACAATGAATGGAATTAGAAATCTGCTAAAAGCTGCAGTATATGGTACGCGGTGACTGACAAGCCTTTCGCTGAGTAGTTACAAATGGGACTAATGGTTTAAACTTGTTAGTCATTGTCAGAGGCTCTGATCCTTGAGTCAGCCACGGAAGCTATGGCAGAAATCGATAAGGCACCACTTTCTGCAGTGAACTGCTAGACCATATAGATTGCCTGGAGGGAAATGCCGAGCTCCCTCCCAGGCTGCCAGATGAAAGCAGGCAGCTAAATCTGCGGGAAGATTGACCACACTGCTCGGGGCAATTAGGCCTTTCACCACTTTGAACGATGATTATAAATGGGGGAGAGGCTTGGGAGAGTGAAGGGGAAGACAGCTAGGCATGACAAACTGGAGGCCGGAAGCCATTTTGGGGAGCCTCGTCAGTTTCATGGTCACTGAGGGCATTTTTTTCCCCCTTTCCCTTGTTCAGATTGTTATACGATGAATGTTCTGGGGCTGCTGCTTTCTTTCCTTTTTTTTTTTTTTTCCTTTTATTTTTCTTTAGAAGCCGGAGAGGGGAGGACAGGCAGTGAGAACAACACTTGGTTGATGATAAACTGTAAACTACAGCTGAACTCCATTAATCCGTCCAATCCCCAAAGCCTGGGGCCTGAGAGCATGTCGGAGGATGGCTTCCTGTTGGACACATTTCAAAACAATCACATCCCATTGTTCAGTGCCTTTTTGGGTAGAGCCCTGTGAGGGTGCCAAAGTCATCAGCGAAAGAAAGTGCATGTTCACGCAACAATTACAGACAAGCTGCAGATTATCAGCAGGCTGCAAGGGGCGAGGTGCTGAGGCCCGTTTGGCAGAGGAGCTCTGTATCTGATGCACGCAAAGCTGCACCAGCATTAATACTATGAGCGGCCAAGTGCTCTATGGCTGCCCAGGCTGCGGGAAGCCAGATGTGCAAGAGAAAAGCAACTACGGGAGATGTGCAAGGCTTTGCCCTGGTTCCCTGCCTAAAGGCAGGACAGCTCAGCCTTATACTGAAGTGTTTGGCCTCTTTCTCCTTCATCAACCTGGCATTGCTGCTCAAATTTCAATGGGGGACCCATCTCCTTTCCATTCCTCTTGTTGCTGAATCCCGTTCCCTTTCTAGTATTGGCTTCATGATTGATTTGTTTGAATTGTTTTCTCCTTCTAACTAGGCCCTGGCTCCCATTTTACTGTTGACTTTAAGGTATACTGTAAACCATGTTCTGCTAAGTATTGTTTAACTGTCAAATGGTTGGGGAGGCAAGATGTTGTGGGAATAATCTCCAGTTGCTACTCTGTGGGAGGGCTGTCTTTCAGAGGTTCTTGGACCATTTCATCACTGTGGTAAATCCAGCCCTTGGTGGAGAGTGTTGAAAAGTCCTCTTTTTGAAGTTTGCTGGGCTTCTGGCAGCTGGGAAAAGGTTTTCCTCTGAAAGATGTGTAGGTCAAGAATTGAAATCCCGATCGTCATGAGAAGAGACTATTTGGAGGGTGTGAATGCTGCAGGTCCTTAATGGAAGTGATCTCTTCTGTGGGAGGGCTGTTCAGGAGATTTTTTGTTGTCATTTTCTGTTGCGTGGAAAGAGCTTGCTTGGGCTCTAAAGGGCTAGATAACCGGGCATTTCTTTGCTCATCCTTAATTTGCCAAACATCAATGGGACATTAGTCATATGCCAGAGAGCTTAGCCTGGGTGGCTCCCAGGCAGACAGGAAAGTTCGCGTTGCTTACCTACCTGCGATCCCATAAGGATGGACCAGCCACTCATGAATACAAAGGGGAATTATAACTACTACCCACACCTTAATCATAATCATAAGTGAAATAAAATGAAACAATTTGTTTGATTTGGAAGATTCTTTTATATAGTAAGTTGAATATGACCTTCCCCAACCTCCTTTATGGCATAAAAAGAGAATTATTTTTGCAAATCCAGTACATTTAAAAGAAGATATTAACTCTTTTAAGCAGCAGGGAATTATCAGTTGCTTTAAAAAAAAAAAGACTTAATCAGAAGACTATTAGGTTATGGAAAAATTTACAGAATTCAGAAAACCTTAGTCTTAGGAACATCTTTGCTTTAATAATAGTTCTTTTAGCTATGGTTCTTCTTAAGTTCTAATTCTACTGAGGATGACAGTGTGGTATTCTAGAGTACTAGGCTGGAAGGTGGGAGACGTGAATTTTAGTTCCGATTCTACCTCTCGCCATTGTGGTAGGCACATGCATCCATCTCTTTGCCCTTCTTTCTTCACTTGTAAAATGGAGGATTTAATCAATCCTAAGGTCCTGTGGTTGGCAGAATAGTGGCCCCCCAAAGAGTCTACATCTTAATCCCAGGAACCTGTGCATATGTTATGTTCTCTGGTTGTAAGGGACTTCACAGCTGTGATTAAATGAAGGTTCTCAAACTAGGGAGATGATTCTGGATTATCTGGGATGAGCCCAATATAATTACAAGGGTCTTTAGAAGCTGGAAAAAGGAGGCGAAAGAGTCAGAGAAGGAGAACGGAAGCAAGTTCTGGAGGTATGCAATGTGAGGACTCAACTTGCTATTTGTGGCTTTGGAGATGGATGGAGGAATATGGGCAGCCTTGGGAAGATGGAAAAAGCAAGGAGGTGACTTCTCCTTTAGAGTTTCCAGAAGAAATGCAGTTCTGCAGATGTCTTGCTTTTAGCCCAATGACACTCATTTTGGATTCTGACCTCCAGAGCTGTAAGACAATGAATTTACATTGCTTTAAAGCTGCTGAATATTTGGTAATTTGTTACAGCAGCAATAGGAAACTAATATAGATCCCTTTCAGCAACAACCTTCATGAAACTCTGAACATGTAGCATATGGAGGGTCATGGGAAAATCCCGAAACAGGTAGTAATATGCAAAAAAGATGGCTACTCACATTGATTTGAGGGTTGACTGAAAATACAGCATATAGTATCAAAAACCACTAAGGAAGGAAATTAGGATACTAGAGCCCATGAAAAAGGAGAGGGATGGAAAAGATCTTTGTGGAGTAGGAAGTATACTTTGACATTTGCATAAAGTTGGGTCATTTTAAACAGCTCTAAGTATTTTTTTCTTTTCCTTTGATTGGCAGAGTGGAGAATGTTAATAGCCATGGCTTTAGAAGAAATGGAATTTTAGAATTAAATGGGACCATTGAGATTGATCTCCTTGTAATGAATGTCAGAACGCATTCTTAACCTCCCTGAAAAATGCTAGAATATTGCTAGTGGGGCAGCTATTGCCACTTCGTGGGGCAGACCCTTCTGTTGTTGGACAACCCTAATTCTTAAGAAATTTTCTTATACAAAACCAATTCTATCTTCCCCTAATGCCCACCTTTTGATCTTGGATTCTTTATGTGAATTTTCAATGTTCAGATCTCAAGATGAACACATCTGTTAGTGAAGGGGACGTGGGTGTGGGCTTTGGGGCAAAGGTCACACCAGAGAGAGAGGGGTCAAAATCCCAAATCATGTGCATGTAGGCATAGGCATTCAGGTGTGTGTGTGTGTGTGTGTGTGTCTTTAGAAGTACTAAAAAGATAACTATGAACTATTTTACAAGCATTTTTACTGCTATTCCTAGTAGCACCAACAGTGCTAGCTCATAGTAGGCACTTAATATTAGCTAGCTCAACGAATACATGAATGACAGTGAAGGACACCAGTGGTAAGTAAATTAGCAATTATGAAAAAAAAAAACAACTTGAATAACCAGTTCAGATTCATTAAATGGGGAACAAGACAGACTTTGAATATAAGGAAAGCTTTTGCTTTCTTTTTCCTCCCTGATTTCAAAGACTGCGAGCAGCACCCTGTTAATGTCTTCAAAGAGACTTCCTGCTTTCCACTGGCACTGTAGGTGATATGCAGGAGTCCATGTATGCTTTTTATTTTTGAGGAAACCTGTGAGGTCACTGGGAAACCGGGAGATCGTTGCCTCTCACCGAAGAGTAAGCAGCACTTTTTCCTCCCAGGCAAATCTAATGAAATCACGTGGGTAGCTGTAACCTCTCGGTCACACAGGATGTGGAGGTTACTTTGGGCCTTGAACAATTAATCAGTGTTATGGCAGAGCAGCTCGAATATGGAAATTCTAAAGGTCCCACATTGTTGATAAATGGCCAATTTATGCTAAGATCCATCAAGTGTGTTGAGGCATTTGGAGTTATCACTGCACAATCATGACATGGTCATTATCAGACCGCAAATCGTCCAAAGAAATGACATGCCTCAGGAAGCAAGATTTGCGGGCAGAGCCTGCCTCTTTCTAAACTCAGTGTGAGGTCGGCTTGCTGTAAACGGAGCCATACAGCATGTAGATTAGCTCATGTGTGGCAGCTGCATGGCGGAAAGCAATTATAACACAGAGGCAACTCCACGCGCAGGAACTAGCACCTCCTGAAATATGATCACCTCCGCTTCACTACCGAGGGAGATGCCAAACTGAAATACACACACAGCCATAATGGAAGAGACCTGAATATATTATAGCAGGGAGGGGAAGAGCTGGGGTAGAAGTTGGCAGAGGCTGTTGCTGAAAACTCCTTGTGCTCCTCTGAACTCTGAAATGGGATTCCCTTAGTGATACCACAGTCCACTATTTCCTTTGTTTTACCTGGAGAACCTTACAGTGAGGGCATTATGGTTTTCTTTGTTGACTGTACTCGATGTGACCGTTGCTTCCTTCCCATTGTCATATCCTCTTCCTAGAGGACCCTTATCTCAGAAGTGAGTGGGCACTGGGCCAGGAGGACAGGCCCAGTGGATTGTGTGATTGTTCAACACTGGACCCAGGCTGGACCAAGCTGACTCTGTCTCCCATAGTCCAAAGCCTTGTTCAGTATTTGGACGTAAGGGTGGTGTCAAGCCGGGCCTGGGGTGGTCCTTGCTGCCATGTGCTCAGGGAAGCAGGAGCAGCTAGTCTGCTGAGACTGAGAAGCAGCCCAGTAGATCCATCCACATGTGACACAGAAACGGCCTGTTCTAGAAGAGATGATTCAGTCAGCTTTTGACATCCCATTTCTTAGTCTCTCGTGAGGCCCTGTGATAATTTCTTCTCTTAGTTTCTCTCAGATATCGCATATTCTTTCACAAATGCTCCTTTTATTCTACTTTGTGTTTCTGTGGCTTTGATTAAATGACACCTGCCCCCAATTTTGAGCACTTACCAGGTACCAGGATTTGTTTTGGTGATTTAGATGCATCAGCTTATTCAATGCTCTCACCAACATTCACAGGTAGATGTGGTTATTTCATTTTTTTTTTTCATGAAGAATAGGCTTAGAAAGGTTAGATAATATCTCCAAAGTCACACAGTTGATAAGTGGGGGAAGTGGTGATTTCTATTGAAGTTACATTTGCATTGAAATTGATTTTACATTTTCTGTGAAATCATTAAACCACCTACTACATAGTAAATGATTTATGCTATAATTTGAGAACAGAATCTATGTTGAATTACTGAATCAACTTGGGAATATGACTAGAAACCAAATCATCTTTATTTAAAAAGCTAACATTACCTATGTTTACTTGAGGGTTGAAAACTTGCACAAGCCTGAAGGAAAATAGGCTATGTATAAGGATTTTTCAGGGGAGAGGGAAGGGGGAAAAGTTTTGAAGTGTTACCTAGACTTTTTATAGCCTATTCCTATTTATAGCTTGCTGATGTATCAACTCTGTGATGCTGAAAAGGGTGAAAGAGGCCATTGGATGTTTCGCAAATCACTCATCTTAGGATCTCAGATGGAGAAGATAACCAGAGATAATTAGATTAACATTATTTTACCTAAATCAAAGGCTTCTGATAGTCCTCTTTCCTGGTTTCATCCTTCTTTTCAGAATAAGGAGATAGACATGTTCCTTAATTTGTAACATTGAGTACCTTTATCCTCTTTAATTTTTTTTTTGCCCTTCCCCCTGACTTTAGCTTTCCTTACCATGAAGACATTCATGAATGTGGATTCCGTGTCTTATGACCGTTACTACCCTTCATGTGTTCAATATTCCAGGCAAATGAATCATTGGGAGCTCTTCATTCATGTGTGTGCTTGATCTGCCCTGTTTGGTGCTTCCTGCTTTTCAACCATGTCACTCTCCATTCTAAACAAATAGTAGAATGTCTTTTAAGACTCAGTTGAGTGTTACTCCTTTAGGATGAAACTTTCATTGACTACCGCAGATTTCAAGCAACACGATCCTCGTTTGAACACCCATAATATTCTAACTATACCACTGTAAGGATCCATAATAATAAAACCTAGGCATTATAGTAATTTCTGTCCATGCCTTCTCATTTCTGTCACTTCCCATTCTGAATCAATAGTACCTGTCCTTCAAGACTCAGTTGAGCATTACTCCTTTAGAATGAAACTTTCATTGATTACCACAGATTGCAAGCAACATGATCCTCATTTGAACACCCGTAATATTCTAACTATCCACTGTAAGGATCCTTAACAATAAAAACCTAGAATTATAGTAATTTCTGCCCATGCCTTGTCATTCCTGCACTGTAAGCCACTTGAAGGCAGGTGAATTTTAATCTGTTTATTCTCCCTACCACAGAACACCTTTCATGAAGTAAGTATTCAATAAATAGCTGTTGAATTAATAAATAAATGAGTAGACAAATCCTTTAGGTGGGTTAATTTTAATGTTGCTCTGGTATTTGTATTTCTTCTTTCCTGAAATGCTAAGATACAGCGTTCACATTTGTCACACTGTGTACACTTTAGTTTTATCCCAATACGTGTTTTTAAATATGATTCGTTGAGGGAGAGTAAACAGTGAATTGCCTACTCTTCAGTATTACCTGTTTTTTAATTGTGTAGAAGCAGCTTTGGTCAAACAGGCTCTATAAGCTGGGGTTGCTGGCTGTTATACTGATGTAATATGTGGAGTGTATTAGACAAGGTGCTTAGCTCTCATTAATAGGAAACCCTAAAAAAAAAAAAAAATAGGAAACCCTGGCTGAACTGGCTTAAACAAAAGGGCAAATTATTAATATACTTTACAAGAAGTCTAGAGGGGGCGGGTAGCTCCCTGATCAGTTAAACTGGCGTCAGTTCCATCAAAGACCTAGATTCATATTCTTAGATTGTTGCTTTTGTTCTCATAATAGCTAAAATCTTCATGATTTTTGTTGTTCTAGGAATCATATACAGGCACAATAATATCCAATGGGAAAAGAGAACAGGTATTTCTTTGAGTACTTCTGTCAGCAGTAAAGCCTGTTGTGGAAGCTCTGTAGCAATCTCCTCCTTGTTTCTTACTAGCCGGATTTCAGTTACATGACTATTCCTACACCACTTTTGGTAAAGGCATTGGGATTGCCATAATTGGATTAGACTTTGAGGATTTACTTCTGATTTTGAAATAGGATCACCATCAGGTTTGGAGGGTGTGTAGCTCAATGAAATTAGGCTTCTATTGTCAAAGACAAAATGTGTAATGGCTTTTGGAAGGTAACACCAGCATTTGCCATATAAAGAATGAAAATATTCCTTTATATGTATATGGTTGGGGAGATGTGAGCAGTTTTGCCTCCATACCCAGGGGACATCTGGAGAAATTTATAGTGGTCACAACTTGGGAATTGGGAAGAGGCTGCTTCTGGCTTCTGGTGCATCTTAGAATGCTCAGAACAGCCCATCCCATACCCTCCAGTAAAGAATTATCTGGCCCTAAATGTCAGTAGTGCTGAGGTTGAGAATCTTTGGCATGGATATACTTGCTCTCTGGGGCTGACACACTGTCTAAAAATCCTACTATTTATTTTTAGCAGCCCTTGAGACAGGACGACTGTTGATATACAGTATTTTACTTTGGAGGAATAATATAACAATAAATTACCATCCCATCAAAACCATAGTAAAACTATTTCCTCAGATTACCTGGTTGGCCATTTAAGCAGGACCACAGGGAAGTGAATGTGACAGGAAGTGAATTCTGACAATGAGACTCAAGTCCAAGAAAGAAGGACTCCAGGAGACCAACCTGTGGCAGGTACAACCACTATTTCCTTTACTGAGCGCAGTACAAAAAAATGACCAAGGTCAGGAAAAGGGGGAGCAGTGCTACTTATTTCAGTGCCTACTACTGTAGCAGGCACTGCCATAGGAAATTTAGAGTACATGCAATAATTTTCCAGATGAGAAAATGGAGTTTCAGTGATGTTAAGAGAATGGTTCAAAAATATTTTTAAGGGGCGCCTGGGTGGCGCAGTCGGTTAAGCGTCCGACTTCAGCCAGGTCACGATCTCGCGGTCCGTGAGTTCGAGCCCTGCGTCAGGCTCTGGGCTGACGGCTCGGAGCCTGGAGCCTGTTTCCGATTCTGTGTCTCCCTCTCTCTCTGCCCCTCCCCCGTTCATGCTCTGTCGCTCTCTGTCCCAAAAATAAATAAAAAAAAATGTTGAAAAAAAAATATTTTTAAAATGTTGTCTTCAAATTTCATATGAAGAGAATAATTTTCTCTCTACAGATTTTTTTTTCCCATTTCTGCATAAGTGAGGAAGGTTAGTTCACCTTATTGCTTGATAGGAATGTGAAATGTAACACGGAATTTTGAGACTGCTTACCTCCCTAAACAATATTTGCCATGCTTACTTTCCATTGTTTTACTTTCTTGTATTATCTGAAATTACAGCTGATTCTGTAGATCAATCTCCCAGATGATTAGAATATCATTTTCTTTCAAAACTGCAGCCATGCATTACTTATTTTGTATTTTATATAGCTTCTAGCACAATGGGCTGCACATATAGATGTAATGAACATTTCTTATTATTTTTTGGTTGTCCAGCTTCTAATTCCCCTTTGTATCATGGGAGAATCCACCATTGTCTTCAAATGTAGAGCTCTCTCTCCCACCAGGAATGCTGACAGATTTCATACTCTCCCTTTCCCTGCCCTCTGGTCACCAGGGCAACGGGTATATGACCTAAGCATCACAAATGTGATGCTTTACTATTGGATGTTGTACTCTAGATGTTGTGGAAGCCAAGGATTCCAGATGGCGTCGTTGTAAGATGTAAGCTGGAAGATGTAGAGGTCCTTAAGACACTGGTTGGAGAAGAGCTTTCTGAGGGAATTTCACACTTCACACTGACCAGGTGACCTGTCAAGCCAGTAAGATTTCAGGAACTATTTGTTACTACAATATAGCCAAGTCTATTCGGACTAATGACCAACAAAAAAAGGACTAATGACAGTGCTTGAAAGAGAAGTGAAGTACGGTAGTGAAGAGTAATGAGCAACAGTTTTATAGTCCAACAGGACTATTTGGGACTCCAGTCCTACCACTTACTAATTGAATGACTTTCAACATTAGTTGAAGGGAACCTAGACAGAAGTACACAACGTTTTTTCATATGCGAGGAAGAAAGGGGATATATGGATCCAGGGACACTCGAATGAGATAAATCCTATTTAAGTCTAAGCTCTTTTGGTTCTCATACAAACTAATCTCTTGTGCACCTGGATGACAAAAGTTTTTTTTTTTAAAAAAAGGCCTTACTCATATTTTCATGGGCTGAAATGTCATGCTTCAAGTCTGGCAGCAGGAGGTAATGATTCCACAGTTCCTAGGATGATCTTGAGCCTTTCCTTTTCCCATCTATCACTCCCCTGCACTTGCTGCAGAACCCTCAGGTGGTTGCCCAGTTGGTTATTCAGATTTAAGCATTATTGACTGTTGCCCCCTCATTTTGCATTCTAAAAGCATCACGATGGAAATCCAGTGTTAGATGACTTGAAACTAGCATTACACAGACATTATTCTTTTGTGCCAAAGAGCTTACTCTAATATAATGTCCAATCTTCCCACAATTATCACATTTCTTTTCCCTGCTGAGCACTCTCATGCATTTTTGCCAAGTGGTTACAGAACCACAGTGGAAACAGTTATGGTCTCTGGTGGTTAGATTTGCAAATTCATCCCAAATCCATCGCATAACCCATATACGTGCTTCGTGTATGCATAAAGCCTACTGTTATGCCAAAAAGGTAAGTGGGTTATTCTGCGATGCCCTCTTTGCCCTTAGTCGTACTGCAATGGGATTGTGGTACACTGGACTTGAACCCCCAACAGCTCCAGTTGCTGCCTGCTGCCTCAATGAATTTTATATTAGCAGGCAAACAAAACACTCAACCAAGTGAAAGGAATTCATAATGCCAAGGCTTCCTAGGATCAGAATGGGCGGTGTGTCTTCCAAAGAAGGATTGTGGCTATCAGCTTGCGATAACTAATCTAGATAAATCGCCCCTTTCCAACACATCTGGCTTCAAGTTGTTTAAATTAGCGGAGTTCAGCCGTAGAACAACAGCTGAATTGGAGCCTACAAATTCGTATGCTTCCTACACATGCATAAATGCTAAATGATGAGCTTGGTAATGATCGGGAACCCCTTATTTCTGAGAGACTGGTAAGTCTACAGTGTTTCTTTGCTGCATATTAATTAGGATAGTGTAATAAAGCTTCAGAAGTAGTCTTCCAAGCAACATAGTTTGAATTAATGTTTACGAAAGCTCTTTATTAACCTGAAAATGCACTTCAAAGGTAATATGGGAAAAGCTTTTTCCCTCTTAATTGGCATTTCAGTAAGTATCACGGATCTTTCCATTTTATACCTATTCTCATTATAATGACAGCCAAAGATTTTGGTTGTCCAGCTTCCAATTCTTTGCATTGGGAGAGAGCACACCATGGTGTTGGGATGTAGAACTCTGCCTTCAAGAAAGCTGAAAGACCCATATGCCCCCTTTCCCTGTCCTCCGGTCACCAAGGCAAGGGGTATGTGACCTAAGCATCGCCAATGTGAGGCTTTCCTCTTGTATGTCGTACCACAGGATCACAGTAACAACTTAACAGTATGTTTGCCATTATCATCTTCTGTGTCCAATTTGTTGATGGGCTTATATCCTTCAGGGGGCCTTTCTGGTAGACTCAGAGTTTAGAATTGGAAGGATCTTCAAGGTTCTCTACTCCAACCATCTGCAAAATAGAAAATTGAGGCCTCGTTTAATACAAGTAACAGTAGCACTATGATGTGTCATGCAGTATTGCTCTGTACTGAATCAGAACACGAGTGGCCAAGTGTTGGTGATTTAACCTCTGAATTTCTCAGGTCGCTCCAGTAGCATTGTGTTTATTTTTGAGTGCAACACATTAAGAGAGACATTGGAAAGATAAACTGATTCATGGTAACAGACGCATGAGAGTAACAGATCTTTAAATCACACCAAAAAAAATTATGGATGGAACAGTTGTCCAAAGGAAGATTCGGGAGAAACTTGACAATTGTCTTTAAATAAAGGAAGAGAGGTCATGTGGAGGCTTAGTCAGCAGGAGTTAAAGGATATCTGAGAAGCTTCTGGGATTAGGTGTAGAGTTCATGTGTATGGGAGCATTGATACTTTGGAGTGAAGTGGGTCCATAGAACTAACCCAATTCTCAAAGACTAAAGATCAATGTGCTATACTTAGTCTGTTGGATAAAGAGGACAGAACAACAACCAATAGCTCTAAGTTGCAAGGAGGCATAATCTGGCTATATCAGGAATAATTAAAAATTTGAGTTGTCTCCATATGGACTGGTCTGCCTCCAGGTGGAGTAAATTTCTCATCACTTGATATTTCTAAGCCCCAGACTATATCAAGAATGGTTTAGAGAAGATTGATGCATCAGAGCAGGGTTGAATTAAACTGCTTCTATGATTCATACCCGTTCTGAATTTTAGGGATCCTATAACTCACAGAAATCAAACAATGCTTACAGGCCGTGAACTTAATTTGTGGTATGGATCCCAGGTATCTGTATTTTTTTCTCACTGTCTTCCTGTTAAGGATTTCTCCTGGCTTAAAGTAAGCATATTTAGATAAAGATCCTCAAAAAACAAAACAAAACAAAACCAAAACAACCCACCAAAACAACAACAACAACAACAACAACAACAACACACACACAAACCACTCAGGTGCTCAAGGGATTCTCTGATTACATCTTTCTAATGGATATTTTAAAATTTTAATTAGTATATCTTATATGAAAACTCTGAATATATGAGGGTACTAAATTAGGAGACCTCATAGATTTTTCTTTGAAGACCTCATTCTTCATGAAGTATAAGAACTCTATTTGGCTGAGAAAATGCATTTTCAATTTATCTGGTTTTTGTATAACTTATTGAAAAATTAGAAAGTATTAATAAAATGATCATTAGCTTTATTACAGTATGTTTATGGTTATATATTGTATTTTATACATAAACATTAGTGTTAATATGTGCTAGACATAGAACCTTTTATTATCTCACTTTACTGTTTTCAGTGATGAGAGCTTTATTATTACTCCTATTTTGCAAATACATAAATTAAAAGCTATAGAGGTCACTTGCCCAGTAAGTGGCATAAGGATTCGAACTCAGATCTGAGGGGTTCCAGAATCCATATCTTAATCATTCAGCCTTTCCGCTTTCCACACTTACTGAGAGGTGAAGCTGGTGCAATAGGGAGACGATTCCACCAAGGCTGAGGCGTGAAATAGTTTCAACCAAGTGGCTTGGTGCCTTTGAAATGGGCTGGCCTCACGGGGCCGAACCACATTTCCCAGAACTCCCTTCCCGCGTCTGTCCAGGTACGATAGGCCGTAGGAGACAACCTTGTCAGAGGCTGGGGGTGGAAGCGAAGCCGCAGCAGCCATGTGACCGGACAGGTGCCGCCTCCTGTCTTCCTGCTCACGTGTTGGTGGCAGACGGTGACCAAGCTCGCATCTGCGCGATGCCCTGGAGATCCTCATCCGGCTCCTGGGCCTCGTGTTGTGTTGAGCTTCATGTCAAAGCCCCCCCTATCATTCTGGCATCTGCAGGACGCTCATCCCAGCAAGGTCAGAGTCAGTAAGAACTTACCAGGGCTTCGGATCATCCGTCTGGGGTCCCGGCTTATCCTTGATCTCCCCCACTTTATGTCTTCCCTCTCGAATAGTCTTTCGTGCAGACGTCTCACTTCAAAAGTACTCGTGAGGGCCGTGGCCTTGCTTAACTAACCAGCCCCCACAAGTGCGTGAGTCAGAGCCCCCTGGCAAAGTACATGTACACTCGGCCCAGCCTACTTCTGTCAGTCAGTCAGGGTTCAGTCTTTTCTCATACTTACTACTGTTCCTCTGATTGAACCCTGAGCAACTGATACAAGTGTATTGGGAAATGACCTTGATTTGTGGGTTGAAGCTGGCACGTTTCCTCTCTTCTATTGTTACGGGCCTGTTTCTGGACCCTGGAAGCATTCGGTGCAACCTGTGAAACAGTAAATTTGTCTCTCTGCTTTTCTGCCCCAAGAGAAAAGAAATAGGGATTTAACAGAGAGAGGGAAGACAGTGCAGACAGAAATGAATACTACTTCCAAACCACAAGAGGTAGCCTAGAGACGGCAGAGCTGGGCTGCCGGGTTCAGGTCCTGGTTCTTCTGCAACTTCTGTGCTGTGTGATGATGGGCAAGTTATTTACCCTCTCTGGGCCTGTCTCCTCAGGTGCTGAAGGGAGTAATATTAGCATCTACCTTTTGCGTGTCTGAGGATAGAATGAGTTAACATTTAAGAAGTACTTAAAGTGTAAGCTTTATATTAGCATTTTCTTGTTGTATTGCTATTATGGGAGAGGGAAGTGGTCTATCCTTGTCTAGGAGTGTTTCACCCAACCTCTTAGGGACTGAAAACCCATGCTAGTGGCCCACCATAGACTTTCTTTAGCCCTTTCCTATCTCATCTTACCACCTGTGGCTCTAAGACTGTCTTATCTGCCTTTAAATTGTTTTGGGGGGTGGGTGGGTCAAGAAAGGAAACAAGTGCTTAAGGAAGACAGCAGAGGTACTGGGCGGGGGCAGGGGTGGGGGAGGAAGGGACAAGGAAGAAAGTAAAGAAAAAGAGTTTCAGTTGACTTCTTTCCCAACCTCAAGGCTTGTCATAAGCTAAAGAGAATAGGGGGCATGACACACTAGAAAAAAAGTGGTCTTGACTGAAGGAGAATCATGTCATGGGCAGGCCCTCACAATAAGCACCATCCAGGTAGACTTTACAGAGTCTAATTAATTGTACGTGCTCTGCCTTAAGGCATACTGAGAAGGAGGTAGAAGGGGGTGAATAGGAAGTACTCTTCTTACCTTCCAATTGAGCTTCATCATTCTCCTTTAAGAAAGAAGTATTCCCCCCCCCCCCCCCCCCCCACACACACACACAAACATTCTAGTACGTTTTTCTCTGGCCTCGCCTGGAACAGCTCACCTTTTCTGGCTCTACAAGATAGGAGAAACCTTTTGAATGCAGCTGCTTGTTTGGGCTGATAGGGAACCCTGAGCAGACATTTATTCATTCCTTTTAGACGACAGATCGCTCCTTCCCTTCCCTCTGGAGTCAGCTCTTGCCAGAGTGGCTGCTGTCTGGCAACCAGGCATTCTAGGATGGTCAGGTTTCAAATGTCACCACGCAAATGGCGGTTCCAAGGACTGAAGTCAAAGATTGAAGTGCCAGCCCTTAAATGTCCCTCAAATACATGTTTTCCCAACTAGTGACTTGCCACGGAAATAAACACCAATTATGCAAAAGTACCTCCTCCCCCGCATTTCCATTTCCCTCTCAGTGTTCTGCAAAGCATTACACGGAGTACTTTGTGACAAAAGGATGTCTCAGTGTGGCCCACTTAGTATGTTGAAGCATAGAAATGAAAGATGGTAGGGCACATATGTCATAGAACCACTAAATGACAGAATCATCACTGGCCTAGTTTTCTGAGACACTGTGACAGACACAAGGGGATTGCTTTTAAAGCTCCTGATGACACATCAAGAAAAGAGAAGAGGATGTCTCTGCTTTAGAAAAGAGATTGAAAGAATATTTTTTTCTGACTTGGAAAGAAGTTTTGAATTCAGACTTTTTTTTTTTTTTTTTTTTTTAAGAAGGTGAAAAATTTTAAAGAAAACGAAAGGCAAACGACAGGGTACTTACCTGAAAAGCCCCGACAGCGGCACCTTACCCAGTAGCCTGTGAATGCCCCAGAAGAGAGAATGGTGCGCACTTTGTGCTATTTAGGGTCCTTGGGATGGCATCCCTTACTGCAGGGGAAATTTCACCACAGAGCAATGAGCCGAAGAAAAATTACTATTTAACGATTACAGGCTGCTACAATTCAGTCTCCTTGCCGTGAACAGCAAGTGAGTCAAGCAAAGTAATGCAGTAGGTTGAACTTGTTTTCTCTTGAGGAGCTCCAGGAGAAGTTCCGTAGTGACTTTTTGCTCACACACCCCAGTTCTTCTTCTCTGGCTTGTGTAGCTACTCATCCATCCCTGGATCCAGATGGGATCAGGAGACATGAGAGAATGAGCTCTCAAGAAGAACCAGGCCACTGGGGTGCCTGGGTGGCTCAGTCGGTTGAGCGTCTGGCTTCATCTCAGGTCATGATCTCAGGTCTGTGAGTTCGAGCCCCGTGTCTGGCTCTGTGCTGACAGCTCAGAGCCCAGAGCCTACTTCAGATTCGGTGTCCCCCTCTCTCTCCGCCCCACCCCTGCTTGTGCTCTGTCTCTCTCTTTCAAAAATGAATAAACGTTAAAAAAAAAAAAAAAGAATCAAACCAGCTTTTTTGATGATTCTTCGAGAGCTGAGTAAGCTTCTAGAGGATCTCTGATGTTTCATATCTGTCCCTGGGAGCAAGCTGGTAGTTCCAGTTGTAGTAAGCGTGTACCAACTCCCAAATGAAAGGAAAATAAAAACCTCGTCATAATTCAGACTCTTATCAAAGCACGCAAATCAACAACAACAAAATAAACCCATACTATATGCCCTGAGTCATTGTATTGGTAAAGGTCCCTAGAATAATCCCCTTTGGGGGCTGTTGCTTTATATCAGAGCTTTTTTTCTTTAGTTACTAGACTGTCTACTAAATTAGTTGAAGCCTGTAGACCTTAAATGAAAAGTAGGCTGATTAAATGCAACGGTTTGAGTTTTGCTGCCATACGAAGTTTGGCAGTTTTAGGAACTAAAAATACAGGACTCCCGTTACATTTGAATTCCAGATAAACCGTGAATAATTTTTTTAGTATAAGTATGTCCCAAATATTGTGTGGGTCACATTTATACCAAAAAATGCTTACTATTCAATTGAAATTCTTAAAAATATTTGCTCATCTGAAATTCACTTTTAACTGGGAGTCCAGTATTTTACGTGGTAACCCTAGAGCTAGAGTAAGATTGTAATGGACTCTTAGATAAACATTTTCATGGGATTGGATGGAGGTGTATGTGGGATGTGTTTACCTGTGCCTGGGGAACCTGGTTTCTGAATACCGGGCTGTTCTTGTTAAAGAAGGATTCTTCTCATTTTGCTGGTAACAGAACTGTCAGTGGCCATCGCTCCAGGGCAGCCCGAGGCTTGGGGTGCCGCTGTTGCCCCCTTAGGAGATCTGCTGGTGAGGAGCTCTTTCTCCCCAGGCTCTACGGAGACCTGCAGACAGCTGGAACTATGCTGCGTCTCCTCCCATCAGTGTGCCGTGTGTTCTGCTGGTAGTGATGAGACTGAGAATGTTTCAACCTCTTTTTGGTTAGGAATCATGTTCTCTTTCCCCACGGGGACAAGGGAAAAAAGGAAGCTGTGTCGGACTTACCTTTGGGCGCACTTACAGTCTGTGTTTTCTGTGTAAGGCTGTCTAACTTCGCAACTGGAGACAGGATCCTTAATATCTCTGATCTACTAAATCAAAACAGGAACCAAATCAAGCTAGATGGACATTTTCTTTTTCTTTTTATTTTTTTCAATATATGAAATTTATTGTCAGATTGGTTTCCATACAACACCCAGTGCTCATCCCAAAAGGTGCCCTCCTCAATACCCATCACCCACCCCTCCCCTCCCCCCCACGCCCCATCAACCCTCAGTTTGTTCTCAGTTTTTAAGTCTCTTAAGCTTTGGCTCTCTCCCACTCTAACCTCGCTTTTTTTTCCCTTCCCCTCCCCCATGGGTTCCTGTTAAGTTTATCAGGATCCACATAAGAGTGAACACATATGGTGTCTGTCTTTCTCTGTATGGCTTATTTCACTTAGCATAACACTCTCCAGTTAGATGGACATTTTCTATAAGGCCCCTTCCCATTTGTTTTTTATTGGTTGAGTCCAGTGTGGGCTGCATAGGGGATATATGGATGTCCAAATAAACATTTGGGAAGTGACCAAGAGAGGGGAAAATGCTTGGTGGAGAGACAAACACAAATGCCAGGAGAGTTCTCATCTCTCTTGGTACATATGAGGCACTGAAGATCACAGAGTAGGGAATGATGGATTGTTCCTGGTCAAGTCACAGAAGAATTTATAGAGGCAGGAGGACTTTGTTGGAGCTGGACCCTGAAATCTGAAAAGGAGTTTTCTAGGTGGAGAAGGAGTACTGGGGAGAAGGGTGGAGGCAGCTGCATGTGGAGTGAAGCCGGGGCACATTGGTTCAGGGACAGTGGCCGAAGTTCATGTGGGTATGCATGTGGGGATGGTGGTAGATGAAGTTGAAATGGCACGCCTGTATTTGGATCCTAAGGACCATGAATATGTAGTTAAGAAAATTAAATCTCCTCTAGTAAGGAATAAGGAGCACACCACAGTACTTGTCCCTCCATGAAGATGTCACAAATCCATACCATCAGGTCAGTCAGTGTTGTGGTCAGAAATCACCGCGTGGGTGAGACTTGATGTGGTGTTGGCAGCCAATCAGCCATTTCACCTACTGTTGGCTGTCATTGATTGAGCATCCCAAGGAAGGCACAAGCAAACCCATCCTGAGAAAAGGGAAAGGTTTTTCCCCAAAACTAATATTGTAGGTTTTTTCAGCCATATCTTCATTTACCTGGAGCATTTCTAGATTGATTTCTGTGTCCATGTACAGAGATCCCGTTAGGAATTTCCTTTGGGATTCAGTGAAGGAGATGTTAATCTCTAACTTTGTAGCCTTTGTAGATGTCTTGGATCTTAGGGAATGAAGGAAGGGTTGGTAGAAGAGAGAACTTGAGGTGTTTGTTTCATTCATTCATTCATTCATTCATTCATTATTTATGCATTTATTACATTGGGGGTGGGGAGAAATCTTTAACTCTATCAAATGGAGGAAACCAGACATACTACAAGGTACTTCTACCCTTTGCTTTTAGAAAATTGACCAGTTTGGAGTTCCGGGAAACCCATACTACATCAAGTTACTTAGAGGGTGGGTGTTCCAGTTACCATCTATGTATATAATAAATGAGAACTGGATACTGGAAAAGCAATTCTGTATAGTCTCAGCCTGGAGGGTGGGGTGGAGGGTGACGGGGTAGCAATAGCCGTAAATAAGAATTGTGCTTGCTTCGGAGTCTCTCCTGCAGCCTGGGTGTCTTTGTTCCCCTGGAAGCTAATCATCTCTGGGAAACTAAGGCAGCCTGTTGCACTTGGTTGTCATTCCTCTGAACTTTGTTCTTCAGATCTTGATGGATATTTGCTAGCCTCATGCTTGAAGCTTTCTTGTAAGCTATTCCAGCTGGCTGTCAGCCTGTCCAGGCTCTGAGAGCTCATTTTGGGATCTTCCTTTTTCCCTTTTCTGTCTTTCATAATAGGTTCTTTCTGAAATCTTTCCTTTGTTCCACTCTGAAAATACATTCTGGTTTCTAACTCATTTTCAAAAATGTTTATTTATTATTGAGAGAGAGAGAGAGAGAGAATGAGTAAGGGAGGGGCAGAAAGAGAGAGAGAGAGAGAGAGAGAGAGAGAGAGAGAGAGAGAATCTGAAGCAGGCTCCAGGCTCTGAGCTGTCAGCCCAGAGCCTGTTGCAGGGCTTGAACTCACGAACTGTGAGATCATGACCTGAGCTGAAGTCAGATGCTTAACTGACTGAGCCACCCGGGTGCCCCTCTCTCTAACTCTTCATCTTCTTACTTCTTGATCTGCTTTTCTTCCTCCCACCTGATCTCTCAATATTCTCATCACCTTCTTATCGTGTCTTATTTTTTTGTTCTTTTTCCCTTCCCACTTTCAGCACTCACTCCCAATATGGCAGAGATCCTTATTCCCTTCAGGGATCACATGACATATTTTTGTGTTAATGATAACTCTTTCTGTTCTTGGATAGGCTCCTTATCTTCCCCTTTGGCTTTTAAACTACAGAGAACCCCAGCCTTTCAGTTTATCTTTTGGTTTCCTGGGGGCAGGGTAGGATGGGGACATAACCTCCTTTGTTATGGAGGTATAGAGCACTGGCCTGGAGTCCCTTACCATCTCTGGCACTCCCTGCTTGATCTGCATAAGCTGTCATAATGCAGGACATGCCAGCTGTTTCCCTTCTGTCTTCTGGACTTATACCCACCCTTCCACCCTTGGGACTGGGAGTCTGCAAGCTACATTTTCCTGGTTCTCTTGCCAGCTGGCTTCTTGTTGGCCTCTGCCAGTGGGAGGCACTGGTGAAGGTCAACAGATGGGGAGAAGAAAGAAGATGTGGCTTCAGCCTCACTCAGTGTGGTGGTTTCTAGAGTGTGGTGGTTGTCAGCTCTAGGAACAGCTCTGTTTCAGTGTTTGCAGCCTTAGCTGAGGAGATCCATCTTCTGTGGATCTAACAGTGGCACTCCCAGCAGTAGCAAGAGTCCAGACTTACAGGCTTCATTCAACTCTTCACCATTAGTAACATCAGGACTTCACCCGTCTTCCTTTTTGCAAATCCAGGCCCGTCTCCCTTTGCTTTTAGCAGCCTTTTGTCACCTTTTAAACAATTTTCCGGGGCACCTGGGTCACTTGTGTCTGACTTTGGCTCAGGTCATGATGTTGGACTTTGTGTCTGACTTTGGCTCAGGTCATGATGTTGGACTTTGTGAGTTCAAGCCCTGCATTGGGCTCTGTGCTGACAGCTCAGAGCCTGAAGCCTGCTTCAGATTGTGTCTCCTTCTCTCTGTGCCCCTCCCCTGCTCACACTTTGTCTCTCTTTCTCTCCCTCAAAAATAAGCAAACATTAAAAAAATGAAAATAATTTCCCTAAATTAAATACCCTTTGTTTGAAATACCTAAAATAGCGTCTGTTTACCTGACTGATTATACAAAACTACAACATGGCAAACCAAAAGCAAAAACACTGCAGCTTTTTTGCTTTGTTTATGGTAGGTTTCATCAACTGAAAGAAACTTTTATTAAAACCCTTCTCTCAAAGTTCCTACTTTGGGAAAACTTTATAGGTGTCAAAAACATAAAATCAACATCATTTTGGGTGTGGAAGACCAAATGCCTTGGATGGGGGTCAAGAATAAATCATACAACAAAAATCTAAGAGGGTAGAGAACAAGAACTGATATAGAGCAAAGAACACGACACTTAAAGTAAAAATTCCTGTGTTCAAAGTCAGCCTTCTTTATTTACTAACCCTATAATGATTGCCAAATCTTGTAATCTCTTTGAACCTCCATTGCCTCACTTAAAAATGATGACAACAGCATCCATTCTAACTCATAAAGTTATAGTGAAGGCCACCTGAGAAATGTATGTGGAAGTGTTAGGCAAACTTGATATTGTTCCAAGGGACGTTACTATGGGAAATATTTTTAAAGCCTGGGTTCTGGTTGATGCCCATCTGGTTGATGATTTTATAAACAGTCATACACTTATAGGTACTTAAATGTTTGAGAGCTCAGTGCATGAAGTGAGTATTTTTTCACTGAAGCATAATTGAATACAACATCATATTAGTTCAGGTGTACATCATAATGATTCAACATTTGTATGCATTGTGAAATGATCACCACATCAAATCTATTTACCATGTCACCATGCAAAGTTAATTTTTTTTTCTTGTAATGGGAACTTTAGGATTTACATTCTTGGCAACTTTCACATTTGCAATACAGTGTTGTTGACTATAGTCCCCATGCTGTACATTACACCCCCCCATGACTTATTTTATAACTGGAAGTTTGTACCTCTTAATCTCCTTCACCCATATCACTCCCTCTCCTCTGGCAACCACCTGTCTGTTCTCTGTATCTATGAGTTTTGTTTTCTTTGTTCATTTGTGTTGTTTTTTTTTGAAATCATATATTTGTCTCTTAAAATTTATTCTACTTAGGATAATACTCTTAAGGTTGAACTATGCTGTCACAAATGGCAAGATGTAATTCATTTTTTTTTTATATCTGAGCAGCATTCTATTTATATACACCACATTTTAATCCACTGATTGAAATTTAGATTATTTCCATATCTTGGCTTATGTAAATCATGCCGCAGTGAACACAGTAGTACATATATCTTTTTAATTAAGTGTTTTTGTTTTCTCCAGATTAATACCCAGAAGCAGAATTGCTGGATTGTATGGTAGTTCTATTTTTAATTTTTTTGCAGAACCTCCTTATTGTTTTCCATAGTGGCTGCATTAATTTTTATTTCCACCAACAGTACACAAGGGTTCCCTTTTCTCCACATCCTTGCCAGTGTTTGTTATTTTCTTGTCTTTTGATAAGAGCCATTCTGACAGATGTTAGATGATAGCTCATTGTGGTTTTGATTTGCATTTCCCTCACTTTTAGTGATGTTGAGCACCTTTTCATGGGCATTTCATGTTGACGATGCCTTTTTTGGAAAAACGTCTATTAAGATCTTCCTTTCTTGTTGTTTTATGAGTTCTTTATATATTTTGGATATTAAGCCCTTGCCAGATACGATTGCAAATATCTCCGCTCTTGGTAGGTTGTCTTTTTATTTTGTTGATGGTTTCCTTTGCTCTACAGAAGCTTTTTACTTTGATGTAGTCCCATCTGTATATTTTTGTTTTTTGTTGCCATTGGTTCTGGAATCAGATTCAAAAAGATATTGCTAAGCCTAATGTCAAGGAGCTTACTGCCTTTCTTCTAGGAATTTCATGGTTTCTAGTTTTATATTTAATTCTTTTTTTTTTTTTTTAATTTTTTTTTCAATGTTTTTTATTTATTTTTGGGACAGAGAGAGACAGAGCATGAACGGGGGAGGGGCAGAGAGAGAGGGAGACACAGAATCCGAAACAGGCTCCAGGCTCCGAGCCATCAGTCCAGAGCCTGACGCGGGGCTCGAACTCACGGACCGCGAGATCGTGACCTGGCTGAAGTCGGACGCTTAACCGACTGCGCCACCCAGGCGCCCCTTATATTTAATTCTTGAATGCATTTTGAGTTAATTTTTGTGTACCATGTAAGATAGTGGTCCAATTTCATTCCTTGGCATGTGGCTGTCCAGTTTTCCCAACACCATTTATTGAAGAGACTGAACTTTCCTCATTCTTTTTTCTTGTTTCCCTTGTCATAAATTAATTGATCATATCTGTGTGATTTTATATCTGGATTTTCTATTTTGTTCTATTGAACAAATATCATGAAACAGATATGATCATAAATTAATTGATCATATCTGTGATTTTCTATCTGCATTTTCTATTTTGTTCTATTGATCTGTGTATCTTTTTTCATGCCAATACCATACTGTTTTGATCACCATGGCTTTGTAGTGTAATTTGAAATCAGTGTGATGTGTTTAGTTTCCTTCTTTGTTCTCAGGATTGCTTTAGCTATTCTGGGTCTGTTGTGGTTTTATACAAATTTTAGGATTGTTCCATTTCTGTGAAAAATACCATGGGAATTTTGATAGGGATTGCTTTAAATCTGTAGATTGCTTTGGATAATATGGACATTTTAATAATCTTCTAATCCATGAACATGGAATATCTTTCTATTTGTGTCATGTTCAATTTCTTTCATCAGTGACTTACAGTGTCTAATGTACAGGTCTTTACTAACTTTGTTAAATTTATTGTTATATTTTTTCTTTTTGGTGCAGTTCTAAATGGGATGGTTTTCTTAATTTCTCTTACAGTTCATTATTAGTGTATAAAAACGCAACAGATTTTTGTATGTTGATTTTGTGTGCTGCAACTTTACTGAATTTTTTTATTCTAACACTTTTTTTGTGGGTTCTTTAGGGTTTTCTACATATATAAAATTCACATAGTTCATAAATAGTGACAGTTTTATTTCTTTGTTTCTAATTTGGATGCCTTTTTTTCCCTTTTCCTTGCCTCCTTGCTCTGGCTAGAATTTCCAATACTACGTTGAACAAAACTGGCATGAGTGGGCATCCTTGTCTTGTTTCTGATCATAAGGAAAAGTTTTCAGCTTTTAGTGGAGTATGACAGCTGTGGGCTTGTCCTATATACTTTTAATTATGTTGAGGTATGTTCCCTCTCTACCCACTTGGTTGAGAATTTTTATCATAAATTGATACTTAATTTTGTTAAATGCTTTCTCTACATCTATTTAGATGATCATATGATTTTTTTATCCTTCATTTTGTTAATGTGGTGTATCATTTTGGTTGATTTGCAGATGTTAAACCATCATTGCATTCCTAGAATAAATCCCACCTGATCATATTGTATGATCCTTTTAAATATGTTTTTAAAAAAATTTTTTTTAATGTTTATTTCTGAGACAGAGAAAGACACAGCATGAGTGGGGGAGGGGTATAGAGAGAGGGAGACACAGAATCAGAAGCAGGTTCCAGGCTCTGAGCTGTCAGCACAGAGCCCGATGCGGGGCTCGAACTCATAAACCATGAGATATTAACCTGAGCTGGAGTCGGTTGCTCAAACAACTAAGCCACCCACGCACCCCATTGTATGATCCTTTTAATGTAGTGTTGAATTTGGTTTACTCATATTTTGTTGAGGGCTTTGGCATTTATGTTGCTCAGGAATATTGGCCTGCAGTGTGTGTGTGTGTGTGTGTGTGTGCGCGCGCGCGCGCGCGCGCGCGTGTGCGCACACACATGGTTTTATCTGGTTTTGGAATCAGGGTTTTGTTGGCCTCATAAAATGAACTTGAAAGTGTTATTTTCTTTTACATTTTTTAGAATAGCTTGAAGAGGTTGGGTACTAAATATTTGAATATTTGGTAGAATTCACCAGTGAAAGCATATGGTCCTGGACTTTGTTGAGAGTTTTTTGGTTACTGATTCAATCTCCCTTAGTAATAATAGTTTTATTAAGATTTTGTGTTTCTTCATGATTCACTGCTGGAAGATTGTATGTTTCTAGGAATTTATACATTTCTTCTAGGTCATCCAATTTGTTGATATATTATTATTCATAGTAGTCTCTTAAGGTTTTTTGTATTTCTTTGGTATCAGTTGTAATTTCTCTTAAATTTGTGATTTTATTTGAGCCCTTTCTCTTTTTTTTCTTAGTCTAGCTAAAGGTTTGTTGATTTTGTTCACCTCTTCAATGAATGAGCTCTTTCATTGGTCTTTTCTATTGTTAGTTTCTGTTTGTGCTCTGATAGTTATTATTCCGTTTCTTCTATTAATTTTGGGCTTTGCTGATTCTTTCTCTAGTTCCTTTAGGTGTAAAGTTAAATTGTGTGTTTGAGATTTTTCTTGGTTCTTGAGGTAGGCCCATATTGCTGGGAACTTGTCTCTTAGGACTGCTTTTGTTGCATCCCATAGATTTTTGGTATGTGATAGTTCCATTTGCATTTGTCTCCGTATTTTTTTTTATTTCTTCTGTCTTTTTTCATTGACCCATTCATTCAATGGCATGTTGTTTAACCTCCACATATTTATAATTTTTCCCTTTTCTTCTAGCGATGGATTCCTAGCTTTATACTGTTGTGGTTGGAAAAGATGCTTGGTATGGTTTTAGTCTCCTTAAATTTATTGAGACTTGTTTTGTGGCCTCCTGTGGCCTCTGTCCTGGAGAATGTTCCATGTGCACTTGAGAAGAATGTATGTTCTGCTTTCGGATGGAATATTCTGTAGATCTATCAAGTCCATGTGGTCTAATGTGTCATGTAAGGGTTGATGTTTTATTATTTTCTATCTGGATGCTCTATCCACTGAAGTAAGTGGGGTATTTAAATACCTTACTATTAATGTATCATTGTCAGTTTTTCCCTTTAGTTCTGTTAGTATTTACTGTATGTACTTATATGCTCTTATGTTGGGTGGATAAAAAATGTTTACAAATGTTACATCTTCTTGCTGGGTTGACCCCTTTATCATTATGTAATGTCTACTTTGTCTTTTTTTTTTTTACAGTTTTAATTAAAAAAAATTTTTTTTTTGAGAGAGAAAGCATGAGTTGGGGAAGGGCAGAGGGAGAGGGAGGGCGAATTGTAAGCAGACTCCACGCCCAGCACAGAGCCTGATGTGGGGTTCAATCTCATGACTGTGAGATCATGACCTAAGATGAAATCAAGAGCAGGGTACTAAACTGACTGAGCCACACAGGTGCCTTGTCAATATTCATTCTAAAGTATTTTTTGTCTGATACCAGTACAGCTACCTCAGCTTTCTTTGATTTCCATTGCATGAAACATCTTTTCTACCCCTTCACTTTCATTTTGTGTATGTTGTTACATCTGAAGTGAGTCTCTTGTAGGCAACGTGTGGATGGGTATTTTTTTTTTTTTTTTTTTTTGGTTTTAAATCCATTCAGCTGCTGTATGTTATTTGATTGGAGAATTTAGTTCATTTACTTTGAAAGTAAGTATTGGTAGGTATGTACTTATTTCTACTTTGTTGTTTTTTTGGTCTGTTTTATATTTCCCCTCTTTTTCTCTGGGTTTCTTCTCTTGTGATTTGATGACTTTCTATAGTGTTATGCTTAGATTCCTTTCTCCTTGTGTTTTTAGTATCTGCTATGGTTTTTTCCTTTGTGATTACCACGAGGCTCATCTCTAACAGTCTGTATATATAAGAATGTATTTTAAGTTGATAGTGAGTTTGAAAACATTCTAAAACTCTACATTTTTGTATCCTACTCTCCACATTTTATGTTTTTGATACCATATTCTACATCTAATTTTGTGTCCCTTAACTAATTATTATAGTTATGTTTATTTATACTACCTTTGTCTTTACATTTTCATATTAACTTTATAAGTAGTTAATCCACTACCTCTACTATATATTTACCTTTACTAGTGAGATTTTTACTTCAATTTTTTTTTCTTGTTACTAATTAGTGCCCTTTCTTTTCAGCTTAAACAAGTTCCTTTAACACTTCTTGTAAGGCTGGTTTAGTATTGATGATCTCCTTCAGCTTTTGTTTGCATGGAAAACTATTTACCTCTTTCAATTCTGAATGATAACCTTGCTGGGTAGAATATTCTTGTTTGCAAGTTTTTTTCTTTCAGTACTTTGAGTATATCAAAGTAAACCCTTTTGGCATGCAAAATTTCTGCTGAGAAATCTGCTGATGGTCCTATAGGATTTCCGTTGTTCATAACAATTTGTTTTTCTCTTGCCGCCTCCCCTTTTTTTTTTGAGAGAGAGAGAGAGAGAGAGAGAGCGCGCGTGCACACATGAGGGAGTGGCAAAGGGAGAGGGAAAGCAAGAATCCTAAGCAGGCTCCATGCTCAGCATGGAACCTGACTTGAGGCTCGATCTCATGACTGTGAGATCATGACCTAGGCTGAAGTCAAGAGTAGTTCGCTGAACTGACTGAGCCACCTGGGCACCCCTCTCTTGCCACTTTTAAGGTTCTCTCCTTATCCTTAACTTTTGACATTTTGATTATTATGTATCTTAGTGTGGGTCTCTTTGGGTTTGTCTTCTTTGGAAGTCTCCCTGTTTCCTGAATATGGGTGTCAGTTTCCTAACCCAGATTAGGGAGGTTTTCAGCTATAATTTCTTCAAATAAATTTTCTGCCTCTGTCTCTCTCTCTTCTTCTGGGGGCCCTATAGTGCAAATATTATTTCTCTTGATGTTGTCTCATAGATAGATCTCTCAAGCTGTTTTCATTTTTTTAAGATTATTTTTTCTTTTTGTTGCTCTGTTTGGGTTTGTTCCACTGCATTGTCTTCCGTGTTACTGATTTGTCTTCTGCTTCATCTAGTCTGCTGTTAAACGCCTCTAATGTATTTTTCGGTTCAGTTTTGTATTTTTCAATTATGTGATTTTTTGGGGGTACTTTCTTATTTTTTTTTGGTCTGTTGAAGTTTCTGATGTGTTCATCCATCTTTCCCCCAAGTTTGGAAAGCATCTTTAAGACCATTACTTTGAATTCTTTATCATAATTTATATTATAAATTATCACTGTTTCATTAAGGCTTGTTTCTAGGGTTCTATCTTGTTCTTTTATTTAGAACATATTCCTTTCTCCTCATTTTGTTTGTCTATCTGTGTGTATTTCTATGCATTTTATTTATCAGGCAGGCTGTTTCTCCCAGTCTTGCAGGCGTGTGTAAGAGATGAAGCTTATTGTTTAACCTTGCCCTGGCTCTTGAACTTTGTGGTTGTCTAAGCAAGCTGTTTTTTTTTTTTTTTTTTTTTTTCCATCTTAGTTATTGAGGATGTGCCAAGACTTGTGAGTGTTCCAGAAAGCAGGATCTCAGCACCTAGTTTCAGACTAATTGGAAATTAGACCCTCAGGCAGTAGCTTTTAAGGTATGCAAATGAAGGGGCGCCCGCGGGGCGGGGCGGGGGGGTGGGGTTCAGTTGGTGGTTAAGCATCCCACTCTTGGTTTGGGTTCAGGTCATGATCTCAAGGTTTTGTGAGTTCGAGCCCTGCATTGGGCTCTGTGCTGACAGCATGGAGCCTGCTTGGGGTTCCCTGTCTCCCGCTTTCTCTGCCCCTCACCACTCACACTGTCTCTGTGTCTCTCAAAAATAAATAAACTTAAAAAAACTGGTATGTAAATGTATACAGTCCCTTAGGACTGCAACTGTAGACCCTGCTGGCCTCCAGACAAAGTGATCGAGGGGTGTTCCCTTCATGAGAGATGCAAAACTGGGGGCTTTAGATGAGTGTGTGAGCTCTTTTCTGGGAGATCCTGGTGAGCTGTAGCGAGGCCAGGTGAGGCTCAAAGGTGGTGTACCCAGCCTCTGTTCCCCAAGAGCCCTTCCATCACCTCCAGATGTGTGGCAGTCTTGAAGCCTGCCCCTTTGCCTAAGCTCCAGGTTAAGTAGATAAGCCTTATTCACAGTAAGACTAGGAGTGTTTCAGTCTGGTGTCTGTGCAGTACCCTGGGGATGGTAGTCTGCCAGGAACTGTTTTTTTCAATTGTTTCAGGCACATGGGGCCCAGAAACGCAATCCCCCTTAGCTACCTAAGCCAGATGCTCAAGGCGTGTTCCCTGTGTGCACTGTGTGGGGGCAGGCTTTGGCAGGGCCGTGGTAGAGTGGTGCATGGGGACAGGGTGCTTGCCTGGCCAGCTTGATGGGGCTGTGGTGAAGCTGTGTGTGTGTGTGGGGGGGGGGGGGTGGGAAAAAGGATTGATTCTTAACTAAGATCAAGGCATCGAATAATTTCTGATACTGCTCTCATTTGGATAAATTGGCTAGAAATAACTCATCCTTTTGGGAACACAGGTTTTTTTTTTTTTTTTTTTTTAAATCTCTAACTGGGAACCAGAATGCTGACCTGCCTTCTGAATGTGTTGTATGTATTAATTAACTGCATATGATTGAATAGCATCCTCAAGACGAGCGTGTAAATGCCAAGTGTTCTCACTGATAATAAAGCAGATACTTTCTTGATGGGGTTGTCATGAGGATTAATAATTTAATTGCGGCAGAGTGCTCTGATATTCTTAGATGAAAAGTACCATATAACTTTGAAGAGGAATATTATCAAATAGCTTCGGCTTTGGTTCCTGAAAGAGCAAGGCAAAATAAGGCAATGCTGATCTGCAGGTGCCTATCTAAATTTTTCTCTCTCCTTTTAGAACAGCAGGAGTTTAGAAATGGGGTTCATCAATGAGGCCTGTAACAGAGTATTTAGGAATTTCCAATTCTTGTTCTCTAGTAGGCTCATAGTGTTATTTCAGGATGATTTCTTCAAAGTCGTCAACAAATATTATAACTGGGAATTAACCAGTGCAAACACTTTTCTTTTGATGGGAGCAAAATGCGAGTGCCCATGTGACTTTGTCATTTCCTGTACTCCAGCCACACTGGCTTCCTTGCTTTTCTTCCTATTTGCTAAGCTTTTTTATAAATTTTATTTAATGTTTATTTTTGAGAGAGAGGGAGCAAGAGAGTGAGCACAAGTGGGGGAGGGGCAGAGAGAGGGAGACATAATCCGAAGCAGGCTCCAGGCTGTGAGCTGTCAGCACAGAGCCAGATGCAGGGCTTGAACTCATGAACTGTTAAGATCATGACCTGAGCCAAAGTCAGAAACTGAACAGACTGAGCCACCCATGCACCCCTTGCTGAGCTCTTTTAATTTGGCTTCTGACTTTTGCATTGTTATATGTAGCTTTTCAGAGGACTGAGCATGGTCACTTTTGTCCTTCCAAATCTCAGATCATGCCCCCTCCTCAAAGAGGCCACCTTCTCAGGACTCCCTCTTGTCCCTAGATCCATTCGTTTCTGTCATACCAACTTTTCTGATTGTCATTAGTACTTACTGGTGTGAATCGTGTATCTTTTTAATGACCTGTTTCAGGATGTACTGTTTCCCTCCAGGAAAACATTAAATGTGTGGAGGTGGATTTTATTTATTTATTCTCTGCTTCTTGCCACTGTCTAGCACATAATGATTGTTCAGTGGAGTTTGTTGAATGAATTTTTTTGGTCTTGAACAAAATTATCCAACAGGTCATCAGTAAATTAGGTTAGCTTTGAACTGTGTATAATAGAGGCTTGGAGTGAAAAACTGTAATTTCCTCTTAGCAAATTTCTATAAAATCATGAATATCAAAATAGACATAAGAGTAAAAGATGATACAGAATCCAATAATGCAAGGCTTAAAATCCCTAGCCCAACCTAAAGGATTACATTATTGACATTTTCTTTTCTCTGTGCTTGATTTTGTGATTCTATACTTTGGGACTTTTAGTCATTGAGAAATGCAAAATCAGAGGTCTGCAAACTAAGGCCTGTATCCAACTGCCTGGGTTTGTGAATAAAGTTTTATTGGAACACAGTCATGTTTATTCTTCCTATATTTTCTATACCTGTTTTTATACAAGGGCAGAGCTGAGCCAGTAAAGCCCAAAATACCTTTCCAGAAAAGTGCTCACCCTTTTCTTAGAGTATTGTTTTCCCACCTCTTTTTCTTTTATTAAAGTCTATTTGACATATAATGTGTAAATTAAAAGGTACGTGTTAGTTTGATACATTTATATATTGTATGATTACCATTGCAGTGATAATTTTACCGACTCTTTGAGAGCTGGAAAAATTGCAAGAACTTTGAAGTATGTACATTGATCTAAGGAATTGTTAGTGGCAGGTTCTGTTCTACGGAATTTTGTGATGTAATCTTCTACTCTTTTAAGAACAAGGAGGTAAACAAACATAGAGGGGAAAAAAAAAAAGCAAGCCAGAAAAACCTCCTTAAAATATCCTCAGGCAAAACTTGGAGAGTTTCATTCCAAAAGGAGCTTTGTTGGAATGAATGAAATGCTGATATTGTTTGTGCTTTCATGCCAACTCTTATTTATAGGAAGGAGGCTATTTTGTCGGCATGCAGATTGGAGTCTCCTGTTTCAGAGTGCAGAATTTGAAGGAGAGAGAAGGGGAAAGATTGGCTCGCTTTTAACCACAAAGCGAGTTGTTAATTATAAGAAGAATGATTGTCATCGTGTGTGTACTGTGTAAGCCATAGATTGTGTCAGGTGCCTCCAAGCGTAATGTTTTATTCTTGCAGCGACCTCCACGGCAGAAGCTGGTAGCTCTGTTTTACACATAACTGCTTCAGGGCTCAGAGGACTGCAGTAACTTGCTCAGGGTCCCCTAGGTGATCAGAGGTGGCCTGGAATTAGAATTCATGTCTATTTGCTCTTCCCTGGGAGCGCAGCAGTTAGAAAAGTAGGGACTGCACTTTAAATACAGGAAAGGCATGTTGTACACTTTACTGTACTTCAAATGTACGCGATTTTATTTGTCGGTGATGCTTCAGTAAAGCTGGAGGAAATGTACGCATACATACTCTCTGGAAAGGCACATCTCCTCCAAGGAAAATGTTAATCCTCACATCCTGCCCTTGTGAGTGAGCCCAGGCTGGGGGCTTCTCAGTACAGTGCAGGGGTCAGCAGGCCACTGACTGAGCTGCTTTTACGGGAAGCACCTTTCCCTGTTGACTCCCAGATCTTTCCTTGGGGAGGAGCGAGGTGTGCTGCTTTGACAGAAGTGGGGAAAAAACCAGAAGAAAGTGCTCTCTCCAGCACTTACCTGTTAATTTGAAATGCCATCAGTGAAGTCGGCTACCTGCAAGGTTTTAAAGTGAAACACTTTCCTTTGCATTTCCTTTGCAAAGACAGCTTTTGAGAAAAAGTCTCCTTTTAAACATTCCATGACTTTGGTCAAAGAGCCGGGAACCTGGTATTAAAGATTACAGCGCTGTCAGAAGCTTCCGCCAATGAGAGTGCTCCTGTCATTCACACTGGGGCTTGCTCAATATTTCTCCTGTTCCTTGCTTGCACCCTGACAGCTCCTAAGTCTCAGGGGACTAGGGGATCTTTCTTTACCTTTTTATTTCGTCTCTAAAGTGTGTATATTTATGGGGAGACTATGTTGTGGGGGTAGGGGATGGGGGGAAGTTTGGCTGAGAATAGGGCTCAAGGCGGAACGATTTTTGTGCCTTTTTCGTTACTCTTGACAAAATTTTAAATAAAAATGTTGGCCATTTGTTCAGCCTTTCCCCTCCCTAGCTAATATTTAAAAGCATTCAATTAAGATTTTCTAATGTGTCCAATGAGTTAAACTGTCCTATGATATTAGAAAAATATTACGTATATAAATAAAATACGTCAGAGCATTAAAAAGCTATTACACACACTGAACATAAAATGGCAGAATAATGATGGATCCCGCCATGCAGGAAACATATTCAAAAATATTATCTTCCTGGTAATGAAATGCCATCCGTTTCATTTTAAGCTAAATACGTTAGACATATCAGTGGAGTCTGTGCTGACACAGCAGTGAGTTGAAATTGAAAATCTGAAATTATATATATGATTGGACACAGTGTTAAAGTAATTTATAGGAAAAACCACGAATGTGCTGGGTCTGCACCTTCTGGTGAACTCATTTTATAGAATCAGATAGAGGAAAACTCTACCATTTCTAATGTGCAGTTAGAATGGCAGCCCGCCAGGGCCCCAATATATTCAGTATGAAAAGGGAGAAGAAAGGCAGACAGAGACAGGGGGTGGGCAGGGATGGGGGTACAGGAGCAGCCAGGGAAGGGGGGTGATGGGCTGGGGGGGGGAAGAGCCAGGGGAAGAAGCAGGACCTCGGAGGCTTGCTTCAAATTACGGAAATTCTGCATAAGCCATCAGGAAAATGGCATTCGCTTTCATTGCTCTGACCTAATGGCATATAGCAGCTAGGGGAGCTGTATTAGCTATCAGGGCAAGTGGGAGATAACAGGAGAACCTGTGCAGGGACAGGTTCCAGCGAGGCTGTGGCTGGGCTCTCTGTGACACCACTTGCCGAGGTGATAGTCAAGCCCCCGGTGGAGATGATCTGACCCTGAAAGTTCAGGGGAATCCAGAGTGCCGACAGGAAAGGAGGTGATGGATGCCACTCACAGACCCACTTGAATCGCCTGTTAGTCTGGCTGCTCTCTCTCCCTCTCTCTCTGACCCACTTTCTTCTTTATTTTTTTCAACATCGTGCGTGTTTGGCCACAAAGTACAGTGGGAAGTGGGGTAAGCTGGAGATGAGGAGAAAAACAAGACTGTGCTTTTGTGTGGAGATGTGTGACGAATCGGTACCCTGATGTGCTTTTCGTCTTTCATTTATATCCATAATCCTGCTTGAAATGTGGATTATTTATTCATACAGGGCTGGTCTCCTCCTGGAACACCAGGGAGCCGCTGCTGTGCATTTTCATTTGGTGGCCGCACTGGCTGAGGCAGAGGTGGTATGGTTCCTCCAGAAGTGTCCTTTCTAAACCTTCTCTCGTTTTCAGAGAGAAGAAAGAAAGGTTTGAACATAAAAGAGAGAAAGGAAGAAGGACGGATGTTTTTCATCCTACAGCAGACGGCAAGCTCTAGAGCAGGAAGTGCACAATGGAGGCAGTGAGTGTTGATGGCCTTGAGTGATAAAGTGCCACCACACCCTCTGGTTATGTTACTGTCCCCTGGCACCAAATAGCCCAGGGATTTTCGAAGTGTGACATAACTAGAAGAGTAAAAAAAAAAAGATCAAGAATGTATGTGGAATTTTTCTTCCTAAGCACTCATGGCGTTTCCTATTGACTTTAATAACACCGGTTGCCGGTTACTGGGGATTTACGCCGTGGCAGACGCTGGGCTCGTAGGTATGATCTGACAGCCTCATGACCTAGAGGCTGTTGTGCCTCCCATTTTGGTTTATGGAGGTCAGGGGACCTTCTGCAAGGATACAGGGACAACGAGTGCCCCAGATTACAAACTCTCAACTCCTCATAGTCTTTGTGAGGCAAACATCTTCAGCCCAGTTTCATGCCAGTCATTACGGATGAATGGAGAGGTTAAATGGCATCACGGCAGCCTTTCCTGAACCTTTTCTGAATCTTCCAGCTAGCTCGGCTGGCTCCTCTAGCGCCCTGTGCCTTCCTTGGTAGCATGTAGCACAGGTTGTAATTTGTATTTCTGTGTGCTTAGTAATTGTCTGCCCAGGACACTAAGTTCATGAATGCAGTAGCCGTGTTGCTGCCGTGTCTCTAGGACTTAGGACGGTGACTGGCACTCAGCAGGTACTCCTTCAGTGTTGGTTACATGGATGGATGGGTAGTTGTATTTTCATTGATAATCCATAATAGACCTGGGGCTGGGAACTTACAGGTCATCCTCTAGACTACTTGTCATTTTTCAGTTGCATCTGTGGTTTTAGTTGTTCTTTCCAAAAAAAAAAAAAACCAATCCACATTGATAAAATCAGAGCATTTAGAGATTGCAGCAAGTCCAGTGGGATATCAAGTCTACCATTCTCCCTAGTACTAAATGACTCTTAGCCTTTAGGTTTCTGCTCTGATACGTCCTGAGATGATATGCTCGGTGTATCACATGACAACCTGGTCCTTGCTTTATAGCGGTGGTTTGTAAATGGCATTTTGTAGAGAGAATCAAACCTATTTCTGGAAGTGTCATCTTATTGGTCTTTGCTTCTCTAGAGCTCCACACAGCAGGCCTTTTTACACCTACGAAGACAGGCCTTTAGATGTGAAGATATGAAGATAGCTATCATGTTTTACACTTGCTTCTCTTTTGCAGGCTACATCTACCCAGTTCTTTCAGCCTTGCCTTATGTGTTTCTGGGCTTAACACCATCCTGGTCATCTTGGATGGTCAATGTGTCCTTTAAAATACTCAACACAACTAAAATCTTGGACACTGTGTTCCAGATGTGATTGAATTTTTCTGTGATTATTGCTTTCTAGTATTTGAACATCCTAATGTGAGGCAGTCTGATATTAAGGAAGATTTCGTAGCGGCCAGACCAGAGTGTTGACCCTTGTTAAATTTATGGCCAGGTAAAACTTGTTCAGTTCATTCATTCACTCAGCAAATATTTCTTGAGCCAGTACCATACACTAGCCAACGGGCAGACCCTGGGAATGTGAATGAGGCATGATTCTGGTGCGAGCTGAGGACCTGCCGATCCGTTGGATGAGACATAGAAGTTAATAATTATTACATTGTTTAACCATAAGATGCATGTATTTTTTAAGCATTTTTTACTTTTTGGAGAGAGAGCATGAGCAGGGAAGAGGGGCAGGAGGGGAAAGAGAGAATCCCGAGCCGCTTCCACACTTAGGAGTCCAACGTGGGGCTCGATCCCATGATTCTGGGATCATGACCTGAGACGAAATCAAGAGTCAGACACTCAACCAACTGAACAACCCAGGACCCCCATAAGATGCCTGTTTTCAATTGTTTTATCACTTTGATTTTATATACTATTTATAATGATTGGTGTTTTTAAAAATGTGGTTTTGTAATTGAGGAAATATGGCAGTTGCAGTATTATAAACATAAGTCTAATAGTATGTGTGAGGTCACGTTCTGATACAAGGGATTGATGATCATCTTTGTTTGGGATGCACAAAGCTTCACGGAAGAGAAGACCAGTGTTTTCAGGCCTTGATGGATGAGCCATGGTTTGCCATTCTTGTGGTGACAAGGGAGCAGAATAAGAGGGGAATGTGACTGCCAAGTGAGGCAGAGAAGCTGGGCAGTCCTTTCTTGTGTGAGCAGCAGAAGGAAAACTGGGCCTCACTGTTGAGAAAAACTTCCCCCACAAGAAAGATGATCATGAATGTCATAAAGAAGCATATCTAATTGCTGTAAAAGTTCACAAGTGAAAAAAGACGGAAGCTACTTGGAATTGTAAGAGGAGACATCTGGAAAGATATCATGAATTTGCATCAAGAGCAGCATTTGCAGTGTTACCTGCAAAGGAGGGTAGGATTTCAGAGGAGATGGGAGGAGTGTGTTCCAGCGAGAAGAAGCAGCATGAGCAAAGACCTAGAGGTGGGAGAGACCGGAAAAAGTGTGAACAATTGCAAGCAGTTTAGTTTGAATGGGGCTTGGCATTTGGACAGAGAAGTGAGAGGTGGTAACTCAGAACACATGGGAAAGACCTGAGTTTCCACAGTCTCTACCAAGTGTGAGTGTGTGACAGTCCAGCATGCTTGGGCTCAGATACTTCGAGTTCAATCTGGAATGCATGGTGTGAGGCATAGGCTGATCTTGGTGTTGGTTCAGTCTTGGTGTTGGTTTGCTGTAAATAGACGCAAATGCGATTATTGATGGTTCCCTTTACCAGAAGTCAAGGAACTGAGAGAAGGGTGGAGATGGGGGAAGCACATCATCAGGAATTTTGACTTGAGCTCCATTAGGTTCTTGCCTTGTGTCATTTCTCATCTGAAGGCTTCTGTAGAGGGCCTTACTTCTGGCATGTCTTTATTTCCATGGTTCCCAATTTCAGCACAATTTCCCCCCTGCTGGGTAGATACAGTTTACTGAACTCTGTCCCTACAATTTCCTTTGTAAAGTGTGGAACCTTTCATTTAGTGGTCAGATTTAATTGTGTTGGCTTTTCTAACTATTCTAACTTATCTAACAACTAATGTTGTGAACATTCCATCCTGTCAAGTTCTCTTGGGATCTTGAAACTTTCATGCAGCACATCACTTCTCTCTCCCAATGTTATGCTGTTGAAAGTTTTATACCTGTGTTTTTCATCTTTATCCAAATCAGTGATAGCAAGTTTCAAAAACGACAGAATCAAGGAATGAACTCTCTAGCACTGAACTAGAGATGTGGCTGGGGCTTGCCCCTGTCAGGGAGTGTGTTTGAGTGTTCGCATCCATCACAAAGTTAGAATCACAGGGTCCTTCTAAAATGTTTTGCTGACGTCAAGACAAACAGTATTCATGACAAGCTTCTAAACACCTTTGAGATTCTATCAAAAAGGAAATGGGGTTCATGTGGCTTAGAGATATGACTGAAAATTCTTCTGCAAGATAGAGAAATTCTCTCTGATCTAGCTTCTCACGCTGCCATCCGTATGAATTCCTTTCTGTGAAGTCTCAACAGCCTCATTTACCCATTCTCTATAGCTGAGCTTTGATGAAATGTGCCCCCTGGCCCTTGGCTGTCTAGAAAGTCATCCAACATTGCAGGAAACAGAAGGGAAGTTCCTGCCTGGGAAGGCAGAATCTAATTTCCATTTTAGCTCTGCTTTTCCTTAAGTTAACTAATACCAGTTCTCCATGTGCTGTGAACTAAATTGTATCCTCACCACCCTGAAAGTCATATATTGAAGCCTTCACTCTCACTGTGACTGTATTTGGAGATAGGTCTTTTGAGAAGATAATTTAAAGTTAAATAAGGTTGTATGGATGGAGCCCTAGTCCAATAGTGCTGGTGTCTTTATAAGAAGAGGAAGAGATGCCAGAGAAAAAAAACTCATGCTGTGCACACAGAATAGAGGCTGCATGAGGACACAGTAAGAAGTCTACCATCGGCAAGCCAATGAGAGAGGCCCCAGGAGGAACTAAACCTGTTGACGCCTTTATTTTTTTTTTTCCATAGACCAACAGATTTAATCTTATATCGCAGTTTCCAGTGACGCAGAATACAGCTGCAGTTGTGTTTCAAGGAGAAGCCTAGTGGGAAGGGCCATCCCTGCAGCATGGTGCCACTCCTGGGCCCACCTGCAGCCTCAGTAGACACTCTCCCTTAGCGGTGAGGCCCTGGCTCCACCTCTGGTTACCCAGAGTCTGTGGCATTTTGTTGTGGTAACCCTAGCCAACTAGGACACATATTACTATTTAAGTGAAACACAACACCCCCCCCCCCCCCCCCCCCCCCCCCCGCCCCAGCCAAACTAGTCTTGCTTTAAAAGCCACCTTTGCACCTGGGTGGCTCAGTCTGACTCTTGGTTTCAGCTCAGGTCATGATCTCACAGTTCTCTGAAACTTAACACCCCATTTCTCTGAATCAAAGTATCCCCAAATTGGGGGTACATGGGTGACTTAGTTGGTTAAGCATCCGATTTCAGCTCAGGTCATGATCTCATGGTTCATGGGTTCGAGCCCCACATCGGGCTCTGTGCTGACAGCTCAGAACCGGGAGCCTGCTTTAGATTCTGTGTCTCCCCCTCTCTCTGCCCCTTTCCTGCTTGCACTCTCTCTCTCTCTCAAAAATAAAAATAAATAAACAAACAAACATCAAAGTATCCCCAGATATGAAGTATGCATGTGAGGGTGCACAAATGCAGAAACATTATATATGAACAATTTTAAGGTTGTCTTTTTCAGATTTTAATATATTTGCACTAAAAATGTCTTAAATAGTGTATACTCTTCATATGGCAACACTTCTCCCCTAAAAGTGGTTTTTAAGTGTTTATTTTGAGAGAGAGAGAGAGAGAGACAGACAGACAGAGACAGGGAAGGGCAGAGACAGAGGGAGAGAGAGTATCCAAAGCAGGCTCCACACTGTCAGCACAGAGCCCGACGCAGGGCTTGAACCCACAAACTGTGAGATCATGACCTGAGCTAAAGTTGGATGCTCAACCAAATGAGCCACCCAGGTGTTCCCACCCCCACCCCCAAACGTGTTTTTGTCTGGAGTTTGTTTTTTAGAGAACACTGTTGCTTTACTCTAGGGGTCTCCTTGGATCTCTGTGGTTACTCTCTAATCGTGGGCCTCTAGTTGTCTTTGTCTTTTTTAGCTGTCTCTCATCAAGGGAGAGTTGTGGGGTTAGGTGGTGTAATTTTCCACTACTGCCTTAACAGGTTTTCACAAACTTAGAAGCTTTAGACAATGCCCATTTATTCCCACACAGTTGAGCTACCTCACAGTGTGGCCTAAGTGGGCCCCTTAGTCTCACAAGGCTAAACTTGTTTTTTGGAAGCTCTGAGAACGAGTCTGTTTCCAAGCTTACTCAAGTCGCTGGCTGAGTTCAGTGTCCCGTGGCTGTAGCATTGAGGTGCTGGTTTCCTTGCTGACTGTCAATCAGGGACGGGCCTCTCCATCAGAGGCTCCTTGCTTTCCAGGTGGCTTCCGTTGCTGGAGAGCAATGGTCGATCAGGTCTCTCTCATTCTATAAATCGAATTTCCTTTTCTGTGACCAGCTGGAGAATATTTTTGACTTTTAAGGTCTCACTTGATTAGATTGGACACACATGGATAATCCAGGCTACTCTCCTTAAGTTCCGTTACCTGATTACATCGGCAATGTCTCGTTTGCTATGTAAAGTAACATATTAACAGGTTCCAGGATTTAGGGCATGGACCTTTTTGGGTGCCGTTATTCTTCCTTCAATGATGGGTTTCTAACTTCCAATTTTTCCCAAATTTACTGTTTACTCAGAGTCTTAGAGATGCTGTAGTATGTTTTCAAAATCCTTTAAGGTCATGTAGCTGGATGGGAGACAGTCGTTCATTTAACATATATGCACTGGACCCCTATGATGTGTCAGACATTGTGCTACACCAGTAAATTGTGGGGGAAAAAGAGTACCTGTCCTTTGGGGACTTTAATTCTAGTAGGAGGGGACAGATTAAAAAAAAAAAAAAGTAAACGGGATTATAATTACCTTGAGTACTTTGAAAGAGAAAAAGAAAAAAGAGTATCAGAGAGACCCACAGAGAGCACTTTAAGGTAATATAAAGTTGTCTTTGAGGAGGTGACTTTTCAGCTAAGATGAAAAATAGGAGATGGGCACCTGGGTGGCTCAGTTGGTTAAGTGACTGACTCTTGGTTTCAGCCCAGGTCATGATCTCATGGATGAGAGTTTGAGCCCCATGTCGGGCTTTGTGCTGACAGCGTGGAGCCTGCTTGGGATTCTCTCCCTCTCCCTCTGTCTCTGCCCCTCACTTGCTCTCTCTCTCAAATTAAATAAATAAGGTTTTAAAAAAAAGTAGGAGAAGGAGCTAGTCCCACTGAAGTAGGGACCAGGGTGTGCTAGGAAGAGGGAAGGGCATTTGCAAATCACACACGCTTCACTTGTATTCAGTCACTTAATCCTTTCAACAGTTGTATGTATTGGGCACTGTTATTCATCCCATTTTTCAAAGAAGATGCTGAAAGATTTGGGTCTAGTTATTTGGGAAGTCATCCCAGGAGGTACTATGAGGGAATGAGACAAGGAAGTGAAGAAGACAACCACTACGTTAGTAAGCAGATGATTGGTGTGGGCAGCCACACCTCCCAGACAGGCTAACTCAGTTGGTTTAGGTGGATCCCAAGCATTACAAAAAACAAACAAACAAACAAACAAACAAAAAAACTTGTGTATGACAAAACTTAACTTTTATTTGTTTAAGCCACAAAAAGTCAGGTGATTTTGCTGTTTGAACCTGAACACATTTCGAGCTGATACAATTCTGTGTATACGTGAGCACACAAATTAGCAATTAGTAATGTTGAATAAATAGGCAACAGAGGGATGTGTCCACCTTTTGCTAAGACCATCCTGTCAATGCCCTTTGCTCTCCAGGCCTGCGTCTTACCCTTTCAGTCTGTGCCCCATTCAGGCCCCAGAGTGATCATTTTTTAACACACAGACCTGACTCTGTCTGTGCTCTATTTGCAGGGAGCTCCCTTGATTTTTATCACTGGGATACTCCCTCCTTACGTGGTCAACTCCTGCTCATCATCAAGTTCTGTTTTTAGTGGCACTTCCTTGGTGAGGCCTTTTCTAAGACTGCATCATATAACAGAAGTCTGAGCTTTTCCTGGCCTCCAAAACTTGGAACCTGGAAAAAAATTAATCAGTCATTAAAAAAATTTTTTTTTATGTTTGTTTATTTTTGAGAGAGAGAGCAAGAAGGGGAGAGGCAGAGATAGAGGGAGACACAGAATCTGAAGAAGGCTCCAGGCTCTGAGCTGTCAGCACAGAGCCTGACATGGAGCTTGAACCCACACAGACTGTGAGCCCAAGTCAGACGCTTCACTGATTGAGCCACTTGGGTGCCCCACATCAGTCATTTTTAAAAGCTGGCCAGGTGATTCTGACAGGTAGCCACAACTAAGAACCAATGTGTTCAAAGGACAGAGGGAGATGATTAGCAGAGGGAAGGAGTCCATGCAGTATCACATTCCATCGTAGAGTAAGAAAAAGGAGGAGATCAAGGTGAAGGTGAGGCAGAACCCATTAAAGGCAACATCCTAACAGGAAGAGGAAAAGCAAAGGGTAAAGAGAGTTTCTTTTCTGAGTATGATTGTGATGCTTCTCAAAAGATCCTGGGAAATGATGACCACTGGAGCAACAAAGAAGACCATGTTTCTGAGAGGGAAAGGCAGAATGAATTAGGCAAGTGCAATGTCTAGGTGAGACATGAAGCATAAAAAGAAAAACATTAAAACGGGTTGTTTCTGGGTGAAAGTTTGCTTAACTGAGGATTGAGGGTTGAATAACACGAATTAGTAGTTTGGAATTAAAAAAAAAAATCAGGACCAATTTAGGAATAATTGTGAAGGGAATGGCACACACTATGGCTGGAATCCTCTAGTGACCCTGCCAGGCAGAGACCATCACTGCTTGTTGACTGTCCACGTGCTCCTGATTTCCCTGTCCTCTTGTGTCAGCTCCTTTATGAGAACCCCCTAGCTCTGTCTTTTCCTATCTGGCATTGAGATAGCGGAACCTCCATATGTCTAAACCCCTGTGCGACCTTGTAGAGCTGACTTCCACCCCCAACATACCATGAGTGAGAAATAAACACTTGTTGCATTAAACCACTGAGGTTTAAGGGTTAACTTGTTAAAACAACTCAGCTTATCGTGAACAACCCAATTTGGTGTAAGAGGAAAGAACAATCATGTTGGAAGAGGACAATATGGTTTGATGAAATGGGATTGAATCGAACGACTTCTCCAAATAAGATCTTGGCAAAAATCAAATAATTTTAGTACTGGAACACAGTTGTTAAAAGGAATTATGATAAAAGAGCTGAGCACTTTAGCAGGGTTTTGAACACCCGTTTTGATCTCCCTGCAAAGAGGATGGAGATATTAAATTCTGTCCTGTAGTAATTCATGTGTGTGCTGTAAACTCAAGCATTTGTAGGATCCTTGAAACAATCACTGAATACATTCAGTGGGTGCTTACTGTGTGTAGATCAATGAAGTGGGCACTATGGGAAGATGTAAAAACATTATGAAGTATAAATTATCCCTAACCTTGAGTATTTTTCAGTGCAGAAGGGCAGAACTGACACTAGCAAATGGCATTAGGTTGTAGGAGGTAGAGGGGATGTAACTGGGAAAGCTTATTCAATGTGAGTTTTAATGTCTGATTTCAAATGTCTAAAGGCATAAAAGCTCAGAGGAAAATGGCACACCTGAAGAAGGGTTGGAATTAAGAATAAACAACATTGGGGACTTTTAAAAAGCTTTACAAGTCAAGGCCTATAGTCTATAAATTTTATGTAAACCATTGTTTTCCAGGATCCCATTTGGGAACAAAATTTGTCACTGGGTTTTTAAGATGGAAAGAAAATACATATATTCTTTATCAAGTGAATACAAACTCAATACTAAGGAAAATATACTAAATCTAATTCAGTGTGTGAAAGTGGAATTCATATGTTGAAGCAATGTCTTCTCTGGAAGTCATAATGGAATTATACATTACTTGATAATGTTTATTTCCCCCATTTTGGTTTGTATTTTTGGGTCGGCACAGATACAATTTTCAAAATTAATTGATTTTAGTATAATTGATTTCTTTTCCATGCCACTGTAAAGCCTTAAGAAACACTGTTTTACTCCTCTACCCAAAATGTGACCATAAAATGGGGAGATGGTAATGCAGCGATTCTAAATTAACCCTTATCCTGCTGATGGCCATAAAGTAAAATGGCTGATGGCCATTTTGTGTATATGTGTATATGTTTTCATGTGTATTTATGTTATTAGGAATGGAGCTTAATATCTTCTCATACTTTTTTTTTTTTAAGTTTATTATTTTGAGAAAGAAAATGCTGCATGAGTGACGGAAGGGCAGAGAGGGAGGGAGAGAGACAGAATTCCAAGTAGGCTCTGGATTGTCAGCACAGAGCCCAACATGGAGCTTGATCTCACAAACTCTGAGATCATGACCTGAGTCAAAATCAAGAGTTAGATGCGTAACCGACTGAGCCACCCAGGCGCCCTGCTCTTCATACTTTTACATGGTGTTTTTATTTCCCTTTTTGTGAGAACTCTTGTTTGTCACATTTTCCCCATTTTTTTTTTAATTGAGTTGCCTTTAACTTTCTGGTTTTAGGAACATTTTAGGCACATCTATATATCCCTTTTACCATTTTATTTTTATTTTTATTTACTTTAATTATTTTTTTAGTAGGCTTCACGCCTAGCAGAGAGCCCAATGTGGGGCTTAAACTCACGACCCTGAGATCAAGAGTCTGACACTTAACCAACTGAGCCACCCAGGCACCCTACCCCCCCTTTTACCATTTTGAAAATGACTTTTTGCCCACTGTTTAGAAATGTTCTGTTTTATATTTCCTAATATATCAATATTACTTTTTAAGGTCTTTTAGGTTTTGTATCAGACTTAAAAAGATCTCTTCCAGGGGTGTCTGGGTATCTCAGTTAAGTCACTGATTCTCAATTTTAGTTCAGGTCATGATCTCACAGTTTTGTGAGTTCCAACCCCATGATGGGCTCTGAGCTGACAGTGTGGATCCTCCTTGGGATTCTCTCTCTTTCCCTCTCTCTTTCTCTGCCCTACCCCCACACTCGCTTGTTGTCTCTCTTTCACTCTCTCTTTCAGAATAAATGAATAAACTTAAAAATAAGATCTCTTCCAATTCTGAGATTAAACAAATATTTAATGTTTTTATTTAATTTTCTTTATTTGTAATGTTGACTGTCCTGGAATTTATTTTAGGGTAAGGCATGAGGAGAAGGTCTAACTTTTTTTTCCAGCTGGCTAATTATCAAGTATTGTTGAGTAATAACCTTTCCCCTATTGATTTATAATTCTATCTTTGTCATGTAAAATTTTACCATAAGAAAAAAATGAGATAAAACTTTGAGAAAATATAAAGTAAACATTTTTTAATCCCTAGAAGAATAACTCTAAGAATTAAATGTAAGTTAATTTTTAAAACAATGTACAGCATTTTTAAGGTAAAGCGAATTGATAAACAATTTTAAACTGAATAGAAATTATAATCAAGGAACATTTTATCTGCCGTTTTTGAAGTGCTGGTCTGATGATTAGTTAGCTACCCAGAGATCAGTTAGGGAGCTTAAAAATAGAGTGAGGGAATTCTAGTGTCTAGGGTAGGCTTCAGGCACTTGCAGATTTTCAAACTGTCCCTAGATAATTTTGATAGTACAGACAGATTTAGAAACCCTTGGTTCACATAGTCACAGAATCTTATTGATTCTGTTTCTGTTAGGCCAACTTATGTATATATATATATATATATATATAGTCCAGGACTTTCTTTAGGAAAAAGTATCAAATTCATATAATTTACAACTCCAGTATGCATAAATGTCTAGTGTCCGTTCCTCAAAAGCACAAGACTTGACCAATTCTTCTGTCTTCTGAAAAGCATAGTTGGCAGTATGCCTTAGCAGGTGTTTTTATTCCCTCTTGTCTTACGCTCTGTGTTCATGTTGACTGGGCTGGGCTTATGTCCAGCCCTGTTTAACAACCCGTTGTTCCTCTTCAACCCCTTTCTTGGGCAGTAGCCCAGAGAAAAATCCTGCTCAGCTTCTCCCTTTCCCCCCAGGAACCTAAAGAAGAATACGTATTAAACCAGAAAATAATTTTTACTATAAAAGTTTATTAATTATATATGTCCCCCATGTTTGAAATAATTGAGTCAATCAGCAAGCAGCTTTTAATATGTAATAATTTCATATTTCTACTGGAGGAAACATTTTTATATCAAAACTAGATGTGTAATCTAATGAGAATTTCTTCCAGTGTGTTAAGAGGAGGCTTTTTATAAGATCACTGTAGCTGATCTGTCCACCCTTATGTACAGGTCAACACATCCACCTCACATCTTTGGTCTTCCACTTGTCCTTTATTCTTCCGTTTCCAAAGAATGTCAGGCTTGCATTCCTTTGTGCCTTTGAATTTGCTCTTCTTCCTGCCTAATATACTATTCTTAGCCCCCACTTTGATCATAATGAAATAACTATCTGAAAATGGTAATTCTGTAGTAATATTGACTTCATTATACTGTACTTATTTATTTATCTTATCTGCTAGACTATGAGTGGGCTTTGCTCTGGCAGTTGGCAAGAGTGTCACTCATTGAAACATGCAGTGGAAATCAGACCTTTAGGATGAGCTGATCTACATCCAAAACTAAAGTACATTTCACTTAATGATGGAGAAGCCTGTTAGACTCCAAGTGTGCGTGTGTGTGTGTGTGTGTGTGTGTGTGTGTGTGTGTTACGTATGGGTTAAACCTATGCTTTTCCATACTACCAAACTAATAAATTAACTAAAAGTAGTCCTTACCTTAGAATGCCAGGAAGAAATGGATGTTATATTTTCCCATAAACCAGGCTACAAGAAAAAATATTTCTACTTAAGGTGAACTTACCCTAAAAATATTTAAGAACATTCCATCATGAGTTAGGGTGAGTAGACAAAAAATGTTTCGCAGGTCAAATTTTGAGATAAAATAATGTGAAGCTATATAATTAGTATGTTTTAGATGGCTAACAAAGAAGAAAGACCAAGAAACATAAGAAAAAAACAAGCAAAATGATGCTAAGGCAGGTTTGAGGAAAAAAATAAAATTGAACTTCTAGAAATGAAAAAAAAAATTGGAAAATTTGAAATTAAAATTCATTTCAGAGGTTAAATATCCAATTAGACCCAACTGAAGAGAAAATTGTAAACTAGAAGACAGCTATAAGAAAAATACCCAGGGTTTAGAACAGTGAGTGTAAGAGAGAGGTGAGAGAGATGAGGATAGAATTTTAGACACTATGTTCTCTTAATAAATTTGAGAAGAATGAATGAACTTGAGAAGACACTAGACTGGAGGAAAAAGTGGTTATTATTATTTTTTTACTTATTTTTTTACTTAATTTACTTAATTTCTAAAGGGCCAACTGCTCAGTGGTAGCATTTTTTAAGTTGCTGTAGATATTAATTAACTGTTACTATTGGACATGGGAGTATTGAGAGGCTTCCCAGGGAACCTGGGGGTTATAGACATAGATCCCAGATCCAATTGTGTGGAGGCAATCGGGTTTTCCTTTGATTATTAGAATTAGTCATCACCAACAGTACAGAAACTTTGAAGTTTCCTTTGATTATTAGAATTAGTCATCACCAACAGTACAGAAACTTTGAAGAAACTTTGAAGGCCTGCTTTTTGAGACCATTCTTTTTTTTTTTTCTTTTTTTAATGATAAAAGTTTCTGCTCTTACTATGTGCCAGGCAATATGTGATATTCTTTTAACCTTTTTTTATTTAAAAAAGAATTTTTAAATTCCAATATATTTAACATACAGTATGAGTTTCACATGTACAATATAGTGAGTCAACAATTCCATACATCACCCAGTACTTATTGTGACAAGTGAACTCCTTAATCCCCATCACCTTTTTTACCCATTCCCCACCGACTTCCCCTCTGGTAACCATCAGTTTGCTCTCTGTGGTTAAGAGTCTGTTTCTTGGTGCGTATTTCTCTCTCCCCCTCTCCCTCTCTCTCCCTTTTTTCTTTTGCTCATTTGTTTTGTTTCTTAAATTCCACATATGAGTGAAATCATGTGGGATTTGTCTTTCTCTGACTTATTTTGCTTAGCATTATAGTCTCTAGTTCCATCCATGGTTGAATCGTATTCCATTGTATATATTTACCACATCTTCTTTATTCATCAGTTGATGGACACTTGGGCTGCTTCTATATCTTGGCTATTGTAAATAATGCTACTAAAATATAGGGGTGAATCTATCCCTTTGAATTAGTATTTTTTTTATTTTTTGGGTAAATACCCATTTGTGCAATCACTGGATTGTACAGTAATTCTATTTTTAATGTTTTGAGGAATTTCCATATTGTTTTCCAGAGTGGCTGCACCAGTTTACATTCACACCAATAATGCAAGAGGGTTCCTTTTTCTCCACATCCTCGCCAACACTTGTTGCTTCTTGTGTTGTTGATTTTACCCATTATGACAAGTGTGAGGTGATATCTCATTGTGGTTTTGACTTGCATTTCCCTGATGATGAGTGAGATGGAGCATCTTTTCATGTGTCTGTCGGCCATCTGGATGTCTTCTTTGGAGAAGTGTCTGTTCATGTCTTCTGCCCACATTTAATTGGATCATTTGTTTTTTTGGGTGTTGAGTTGTATAAATTCTCTATTTATTTTGGATACTAGGCAAAACAGTATGAGAGAAGAAATAAATGGTGTGGAAACTAAAAAAAAAACCAATAGAGGTGAGAGGAGGGAAGATGGCGGCGTAGGAGGACGCTGGGCTCACCGCGTCCTGCTGGTCACTTAGATTCCACCTACACCTGCCTAAATAACCCAGAAAACCGCCAGAGGATTAGCAGAACGGAGTCTCCGGAGTCAAGCGCAGACGAGAGGCCCACGGAAGAGGGTAGGAAGGGCGGCGAGGCGGTGCGCGCTCCACGGACTGGCGGGAGGGAGCCGGGGCGGAGGGGCGGCTCGCCGGCCAAGCAGAGTCCCCGAGTCTGGCAGGCAAAAGCGGAGGGGCCTGACGGACTGTGTTCCGACAGCAAGCGCGACTTAGCGTCTGGGAGGTCATAAGTTAACAGCTCTGCTCGGAAAGCGGGAAGGCTGGAGGACAAAGGGAGGGAGAGTTGCTGAGCCCCCAGACGACAGAGCTCAGTTTGGTGGGGAACAAAGGCGCTCGCCAGCGCCATCTCCCCCGCCCATCCCCCAGCCAAAATCCCAAAGGGAACCAGTTCCTGCCGGGGAACTTGCTCGCTCCGCGCAAACACCCAACTCTGTGCTTCCGTGGAGCCAAACCTCCGGCAGCGGATCTGACTCCCTCCCGCTGCCACAGGGCCCCTCCTGAAGTGGATCACCTAAGGAGAAGCGAGCCAAGCCTGCCCCTCCTTCCCCTGTGCACCTTGCCTACCCACCCCAGCTAATACGCCAGATCCCCAGCAACACCAGCCTGGCAGTGTGCAAGTAGCCCAGACGGGCCACGCCACCCCACAGTGAATCCCGCCCCTAGGAGAGGGTAAGAGAAGGCACACACCAGTCTGACTGTGGCCCCAGCGGTGGGCTGGGGGCAAACATCAGGTCGGACTGCGGCCCCGCCCACCAACTCCAGTTATACACCACAGCACAGGGGAAGTGCACTGCAGGTCCTCACCATGCAAGGGACTCTCCAAAATGACCAAACGGAAGAATTCCCCTCAGAAGAATCTCCAGGAAATAACAACAGCTAATGAACTGATCAAAAAGGATTTAAATAATATAACAGAAAGTGAATTTAGAATAACAGTCATAAAATTAATCGCTGGGCTTGAAAACAGTATAGAGGACAGCAGAGAATCTCTTGCCACAGAGATCGAGGGACTAAGGAACAGTCACGAGGAGCTGAAAAGCACTTTAAACGAAATGCAAAACAAAATGGAAACGACAACAGCTCGGATTGAAGAGGCAGAGGAGAGAATAGCTGAACTAGAAGATAAAGTTATGGAAAAAGAGGAAGCTGAGAGAAAGAGAGATAAAAAAATCCAGGAGTATGAGGGAAAAATTAGAGAACTAAGTGACACACTAAAAAGAAATAATATACGCATAATTGGTATCCCAGAGGAGGAAGAGAGAGGGAAAGGTGCTGAAGGGGTACTCGAAGAAATTATAGCTGAGAACTTCCATGAACTGGGGAAGGAAAAAGGCATTGAAAGCCAAGAGGCACAGAGAACTCCCTTCAGACGTAACTTGAATCGATCTTCTGCACGACATATCATAGTGAAACTGGCAAAATACAAGGATAAAGAGAAAATTCTGAAAGCAGCAAGGGATAAACGTGCCCTCACATATAAAGGGAGGCCTATAAGACTCGTGACTGATCTCTCCTTTGAAACTTGGCAGGCCAGAAAGGCTTGGCACGATATCTTCAGTGTGCTAAACAGAAAAAATATGTAGCCGAGAATCCTTTATCCAGCAAGTCTGTCATTTAGAATAGAAGGAGAGATAAAGGTCTTCCCAAACAAACAAAAACTGAAGGAATTCATCACCACTAAACCAGCCCTACAAGAGATCCTAAGGGGGATCCTGTGAGACAAAGTACCAGAGACATCACTACAAGCATAGAACATACAGACATCACAATGACTCTAAACCCGTATCTTTCTATAATAACACTGAATGTAAATGGATTAAATGCGCCAACCAAAAGACCTAGGGTATCAGAATGGATAAAAAAACAAGACCCATCTATTTGCTGTCTACAAGAGACTCACTTTAGATCTGAGGACACCTTTAGATTGAGAGTGAGGGGATGGAGAACTATTTATCATGCTCCTGGAAGCCAAAAGAAAGCTGGAGTAGCCATACTTCTATCAGACAAACTAGACTTTAAATTAAAGGCTGTAACAAGAGATGAAGAAGGGCATTATATAATAATTACAGGGTCTATCCATCAGGAAGAGCTAACTATTATAAATGTCTATGCGCCGAATACCGGAGCCCCCAGATATATAAAACAATTACTCATAAACATAAGCAACCTTATTGATAAGAATGTGGTCATTGCAGGGGACTTTAACACCCCACTTACAGAAATGGATAGATCATCTAGACACACGGTCAATAAAGAAACAAGGGCCCTGAATGATACATTGGATCAGATGGACTTGACAGATATATTTAGAACTCTGCATCCCAAAGAAACAGAATATACTTTCTTCTTGAGTGCACATGGAACATTCTCCAAGATAGATCACATACTGGGTCACAAAACAGCCCTTCATAAGTTTACAAGAATTGAAATTATACCATGCATACTTTCAGACCACAATGCTATGAAGCTTGAAATCAACCACAGGAAAAAGTCTGGAAAACCTCCAAAAGCATGGAGGTTAAAGAACACCCTACTAATGAATGAGTGGGTCAACCAGGCAATTAGAGAAGAAATTAAAAAATATATGGAAACAAACGAAAATGAAAATACAACAATCCAAACGCTTTGGGACGCAGCGAAGGCAGTCCTGAGAGGAAAATACATTGCAATCCAGGCCTATCTCAAGAAACAAGAAAAATCCCAAATACAAAATCTAACAGCACACTTAAAGGAAATAGAAGCAGAACAGCAAAGGCAGCCTAAACCCAGCAGAAGAAGAGAAATAATAAAGATCAGAGCAGAAATAAACAATATAGAATCTAAAAAAACTGTAGAGCAGATCAACGAAACCAAGAGTTGGTTTTTTGAAAAAATAAACAAAATTGACAAACCTCTAGCCAGGCTTCTCAAAAAGAAAAGGGAGATGACCCAAATAGATAAAATCATGAATGAAAATGGAATGATTACAACCAATCCCTCAGAGATACAAACAATTATCAGGGAATACTATGAAAAATTATATGCCAACAAATTGGACAACCTGGAAGAAATGGACAAATTCCTAAACACCCACACTCTTCCAAAACTCAATCAGGAGGAAATAGAAAGCTTGAACAGACCCATCACCAGCGAAGAAATTGAATCGGTTATCAAAAATCTCCCAACAAATAAGAGTCCAGGACCAGATGGCTTCCCAGGGGAGTTCTACCAGACGTTTAAAGCAGAGATAATACCTATCCTTCTCAAGCTATTCCAAGAAATAGAAAGGGAAGGAAAACTTCCAGACTCATTCTATGAAGCCAGTATTACTTTGATTCCTAAACCAGACAGAGACCCAGTAAAAAAAGAGAACTACAGGCCAATATCTCTGATGAATATGGATGCAAAAATTCTCAATAAGATACTAGCAAATCGAATTCAACAGCATATAAAAAGAATTATTCACCATGATCAAGTGGGATTCATTCCTGGGATGCAGGGCTGGTTCAACATTCGCAAATCGATCAACGTGATACATCACATTAACAAAAAAAGAAGAACCATAGGATCCTGTCAATCGATGCAGAAAAGGCCTTTGACAAAATCCAGCACCCTTTCTTAATAAAAACCCTCGAGAAAGTCGGGATAGAAGGAACATACTTAAAGATCATAAAGGCCATTTATGAAAAGCCCACAGCTAACATCATCCTCAACGGGGAAAAACTGAGAGCTTTTTCCCTGACATCAGGAATACGACAGGGATGCCCACTCTCACCGCTGTTGTTTAACATAGTGCTGGAAGTTCTAGCATCAGCAATCAGACAACAAAAGGAAATCAAAGGCATCAAAATTGGCAAAGATAAAAAAAACCAATAGAACAGATCATTGAAACCAGGAACTGGTTCTTTGGAAAGATCAACAAAATAGATAAACCTCTAGCCAGACTCGTAAAAAAAAAAAAAAAAAAAAAAGGCCCCAATAAAATAATAAATGAAAGAGGAGAAATAACAACCAACAGCACAGAAATACAAACAGTTGCAAGAGAATAATTTATTATGAAATCTATATGCCAACAAATTAGACAACCTAGAAGAAATGGAAAAATTCCTAGACATATAACCTACCAAAACTGGAGTGGGAAGAAATAAAAAAATTTTGAACAGACTGTTTACCAGCAAAGAGATTAAATCAGTAATCAAAAACTGCCAACAAACAAAAATTCTAGGACCAGATGGCTTCACAGGCTAATTCTACCAAACACCAAAAGAAGAGTTAATACTTATTCTTCTCAAACTATTCAAAAAAAAAAAAAAAAGGGAAAACTTCTAAATTCATTCTATGAGGTCAGTATCACTTTGGTACCAAAACCAGCTAAAGACATTACAGAAAAAGAGAACTACAGGCCAATATCTCTGATGAACATAGATGAAAAAAATCCTTAGCAGAGTGTTGGCAAACCGAATCCAACAGTACATTAAGAAAATCATTCACCACAGTCAATTGGCATTTATTCGTGGGATGCAGGTATGGTTCAGTATTTGCAAGTCAATCAACATTTTACCTCCCCTCAGTAAGAGAAAGGATAAAAACCATATGATTTTTTCAGTAGATGCAGATAAAGCATTTGACAGAGTACAATATCCATTTACGATAAAAGCCCTCAACAAAGTAGGTTTACAGGGAACATACCTCAACATAATAAATGCCATATATGAAAAACCTACAGTGAACATCATACTGAAGGAGGAAAACTGAAGGCTTTCCCACTAGGGTCAGGAGCAAGACAAGGATATCCTCTCTCACCACTTTTATTCATCATAGTACGGGAAGTCCTAGCCACAGCAATTAGAAAGCAAAACAAAATAAAAGGCATCAGCATCAGTAAGGAAGAAGTAGAATTTTACTATTTGCAGATGACCTAATATTGTCATCAGTAGGATGACAGTAGGATTTTGAGGATACAAAATCAATGTCCAGAAATCTGTTACTTTACTATACACTAATAATGAAGCAGCAAAGGAGAAATTAAGAAAACAATCCCATTTACAATTGCCCCCAAATAATAAGATACCTGGAAATAAGCCTAATCAAAGAAAGAGGTGTTAGTCCTGTACTATGAAAACTGATGAAAGAAATTGAAGATAACACAAAAAAAATGGAGACATTTCATGCTCATGGATTGGAAGAACAAATATTGTTAAAATGTTTAAACTAGCCAAAGCAATCTACAGATTTAATGCAATTTCTATCAAAATACCGACATCATTTTTCACAGAACTAGAACAAACCTAAAATATGTATGGAATCACAAGACTCTGAATAGCCAAAGCAACTGTGAAAAAGAAAAGCAAAGCTGGAGGTATCACAATTCCTGACTCAAAGTTATATTACAAAGCCATAGTAATTAAAACAGCATGGTACTGTCACAAAAATAGGCATATAGGTCAGTGGAAAACAATAGAAAACCCATAAATAAACCCACACTTCTATGATCAGTTAATCTTCAACAAAGCAGGAAAAGAATATCCAATGGGAAAAAGACTCTCCTCAATGAATGCTGTTGGGAAAACTGGTCAGCTACATTCAAAAAATGAAACTGGATCACTTTCTTACACTATACAAAAAAATAAATTCAAAATGGTTTAAAGACCTAGATATGAGACCTGAAACCGTAAATATCCTAGAAGAGAGCAAAGGCAGAAGTGTCTAACATCTGCCTGCACAACATTTCTAGATATGTTTCCTGAGACAAGGGAAATAAAAGCAAAAATAAACTATTAGGACTATATCAAAATAAAAAGCTTCTGCATAGTGAAAGTAACAATCAAGGAAACTAAAAGGCAACCTATGGAATGGGAGAAGTTATTTGCAAATGACACATGTGATAAAGGGTTAGCGTCTGAGACCATTTTTGTTAAAAATAATTTTTTTTTTTAACGTTTATTCAGTTTTGAGAGACAGGGTGAGAAGGGGAGGGGCAAAGAGAGGGGAGACACAGAATCCAAAGCAGGCTCCAGGCTCCGAGCTGTCAGCGCAGAGCCCGACTTGGGGCTTAAACTCATGAACCGCAAGATCATGACCTGAGCCAAAGTCAGCCACTTACCTGACTGAGCCACCCAGGCGCCCCTAAGACCATTTTTGATACTAAGTATTCCACTTAGTAGTAATTGTGGAAGAAAGAAAGACAAATAAAATATGATTATTCAACACAAAGCATAGAAGCACAAAACTTATGGAAAAGTATGATAAAATGAAAGCACAAAGTGATTAAAATACATCTAAAGGAGCAGAAATAGAAATGTATGAATTTTGCCCATTTGGAGACTTTGAGATTGAGAAAGAACAAACCCTACCTATATGTTGCTTCAAAGAGAAACACCTAAAATGTAATGACACAGGTTGCATGTAAAGAAAATGAAATAATTTGTCAGACTAATGCGGACTAGAAGAAAACTGGTGTAGCTATATTTGTCATACTTAGTAAGTAGAGAATCATTACGTAATCATTACACAATGATAAAGGGAACGATTGTCAGGAAATTATAACAATTCAGATCCTCTCTAAGTACTTAAAATCATAGCCTCGGTATATAAAGTAAAACTTGGTAGAATTTATGAAGTTAGACAAAATGTTAAGTCATACAAAAAGATTTAATGTACTACTCTCTGTGACTGATAAAGCACACAGAAATTAATAATGGATGGAGCAAAAGATTAACCAAATGGACATATACAGATTTTTAAAAAAATTAGATAAATATGTAATGTAAATTTATTACAATAAAGAGTAAAGCAGGTGAATATTAAAAAACACATGGAAGAAAGAGAAGAAAGTTAGAAGAGCAGTACAACATCCAAATAATAGGGGTTCTGAAAGGAGATCAACATTGTCAACAAAAAGATTTAGCCAATATTTCCAAACTAAAAGACATGAGTTTAAAAGTACAAGAGAGATGCGTTAGTATAATAGGTAAAAAGAGATCTACACTAACACCTATCACTGTGAAAATTTGGATTCCTGGGGCCAGACTGATCATCAAGGTTCCAGAAAGAAAAAAACAAACAGAAAAACCAAGGTCACATACAAAGTATCAGAAATCACAAGGATTTCTTATTTCTTAACCTCACCACTAGAAGAGGAAAAACAATGGAGTAGTGTTTGAACATTCTGAGGAAAAATAATTTCCTTCCCATAATTCTGTTTAGCCGTATTATTTTATCTCCACCTATTCTTTCTCTGGAATCTACCAGAGAATATATTTCATAAAAAGAGGAATAAGCCAAAGAATGAAGCATGGGATGCTAGATTTTGGAGATCCCTCACAGGAGAAATGCAAAGGGAATATCTGGGGTGATGGCAAAGATAGATTCTAAGCTAATAGCTATGTGTCAGGCAGGCCGGACAACCATCCATGCTGGAGCAGGTCAAAGGACCTGGGAGAGACTTCTTCAGGAAGATAAAATTGATACAATGCCTGATATATCTGATCATCTTCAAATGAGTTTTAGACAGTTGGTGAAGAGTTCGGTGTTGGTTGTAAACTTGTAGAAAACTTAGCAGTTGAAAACAAGACAGTATGTGCTAAGAATATAAAGTTTGCAGAGGAAAAATAATCATAGCTTACTACATTGAGCTGTGAATAGTATTTGTATAGTTTTAATAATGTAAACGCAGAATATTTACCTAAGTAAAATAAGTATTTATTAGCATGGTAGAGGGAAGGGAAGTATATCTCTGTGGAAGGAGTTGGGAGTGAAAGACAGTAGAAAGATGATAAAAATTAAAGCTCTGGAAAATTAAGAAGTAACAATGTGCAAGCATTTTATTTAGAAGTATAGAAATAGGGGCCCCTGGGTGGCTCGGTCGGTTAAGCGTCTGACTTTGGCCCAGGTCATGATCCCGTGCTTTGTGGGTATGAGCCCCGCATCAGGCTCTCTGCTGACAGCTGGGAGCCCGGAGCCTGCTTTGGATTCTGTGTCTGTCTCTCTCTCATCCTCCCCTGCTTGCCCTCTCTCTCTCTGTCTCCCCTAAATAAATAAGCATCAAAATTTTTTTTTTTAGGAATAGAGAATAAGCACTGAAAGAATCCATTAAAAGACATAAAATGCATTGCCTTTGTGGATGAGGGCATGGTGAGGGCAGGGGTCTGCTGTGTTTCACAACAGATAAATAGAATAATTTGACTCTTTAAAATACATTCAGCTCTAACTGATAAATACAAAAACTACCTTAGAAAATCAGTCTAATTTATCTCATTAACAGCTTAAAGGAGAAAAACCATATAATCAAACAATAAATACAAGACACACATTTAATTCAGCATTTACCTGTGACAACCTCTCTTAGTTAACTTTCTTAACCTGGTAAATGGTAATTTAAAAAATTATAGGAAGTATTATGCTTAATGGTGACATGGAAAAATCAATATTAATATTTTCAGAGATGGGTAGGAGACAGGGATCTCCACTGTCAGCAGCTCTCTTTGGTATAGCATTGGAGATTCTAACTGGCATGATAACACCACAAAGCATGGGAATAAAAGGAAAACACGTGCATCATTATTTGGAAACGATCATAGTGCCTATCTAGAAAAACTTACAGGAATAGAACTAATTCAATGTACATATTTGAACTAATCAGGGAATTCAGCAAGATTGCTGGATATAATATCCATGTACAAACCACATTAACATTTCTATACAAAAGGAACAGTTAGGGGTACCTGGGTGGCTCATTTGGGTGAGCGTCTGGCTCTTGATCTCAGGTCAGGTCACGACCCTCAGGGTCGTGGGTTCGAGCTCCTCATTGGACTCCATGCTGGTATTGCAGAGCCTGCTTGGGATTCTCTCTCCTCCGTCTCTCTCTGCCCTTCCCCTGCTCACTCATGCTCTCTCTCAAATTGAAGAAATAAGTTTAAAACACACAACAAAAAGAACAATTAGAAAATTCAATTAAAATGTCATTAAGAATAGCAACGTATTTTAAGGACCTAGGAACAAATGCCCAAAAAGTTACCAAAGACATTTATGGACAAGCTTTTTAAACTTTATTAAACAACATAAGAGGAGACCTAAATAAATGGACAGGTGTGCCCTGTTACTGAATGGATGACTTGATGTTACAGTAATAGCAACTGTTATCTATAATTTCTATTCAAGAACTATAAAAATTCTGTATATTTCTTTTCATAGAATTAAAGCTAATTTAAAATTTTACTTAACAGAATCAAGAGAAGAGCCATGGCATTTTTGAATAAGAGAAAGGAGTATTTAACGAATTAAGACCTATTATAAACCTACAGTGGTTAAAAGTGTATGGTATTGGCACAAATGGTATTCAGTGGAATATAATATTTCAAACAGAATCATGCACATATATGTACATATGGTGAAGGAGACATTGCAAATCCTTGAGTCCAACTACTTGATAAGTAGGGCTGAGTCAACCACCTATCCGCGTGGAATTCATTAAAATAGATCCCTACCTCATATCATGCACAAAAGTGAATTCCAGATGGACTAAAGACCAAAAATATATAAAGCAAAATTTATAGAAATTAAGAGAAATAGCTTTATGACTTCTAGGGAAGGCAAAGATTTCTTCAGATGAAAAATCAAAAGCTATAAAAAACATGAATTTAACTATGCTAAAATAAATATCTTTTAATCAAAAGAAGCTACAAGCAAATTCAGAAGATAAGAGACATACCAAGAAAAGGTATTGGCAGTGTGTACAACTGACAAAAATTTAGTATCTGGAGTGTAGAAAGAATTTCTACACATAACTTGTTAGAAAAACAGGCAAAAAAAAAAAAAAAACAAAACAAAAACAAAAACAGGCAACACAGAGAATAGGAACCCCAAAAAGCTAATCCTTTTACAAAAGTATGTGCGACTCCTTTAATGTGGGAAATACAAAATAATAGGCTATGAAATGCAGTTCCACCCCTTTGCTTTTGTAAGAAATGACAGTCTCTCTGCACCATTTATTGGTCGGGTTGTAGGCAAACGTGAGTCAATTCCTTGCAGGTGGCAGTGAAATTGCCATAACCACCATGGTAGCAGTTTGGCAATACCTGGAAAATCATACTTGCAGATATAGATCCTAAAGGAGTGGTTCTCAAAGAGTAGTCCACAGACCACCAGCTTCAGCTTCATCTGGGAACTTGTTAAAAATTCCACATTTCAGGCGCTGCTCCAGACCTACTGAATCTGGGTGGGCTAGTTGAAGGAGCTCTCCAGGTGATTCTGATCATGTTAAAGGAAGAACCATTGCCCGGGCGTAAATTCTTCATGTATACTTATGAGGAGACATTTAGATTTTTATGAAGCATTGTTTGGAATATGGAAAAAAGTTGGGAAAACATTTATATTTTATTCTGTTCACCTAACAGAATATGATAGAGCAATTAAATTAAAGAACTAGTTCTTGAATGTTTTGACATGGACAATTCTCACATGCAATGAGAGTGAAATATCCATGTGGGGAACATACATGTAGAACAGTGGTTCTCAGCTGCTAGCATCTACTGGATACAAGCCAGGTATGCAGCGACTTTCCACCATGAGTAGGATGGCTCTCAAGAAAGAATTATTTGGCCTGTGGTAGTCTCTGTAATGGTTCCCAAAGAGGTCCGTGTCCTAATTTCCAGAACCTGTGAGTGTTACCTTCTGTGGCAAAAGGAATTTAGCAGATGTCATTAAGTGAAGGGTGTTAAAATGGGGGAGTTATCCTGGATGGTCTTGTTGGACCTGAAGTGTAATTACAAGGGCCTATCTAGAAAGGCAGGGAGAAGGTCAAAGATGAAGAAGGCAATGTGATAATGGAAATGGGGAGAAAAGGTTACATGATGCAAGGCCACAAGTTAAGGAATGAAGACATCTTTATTCATTCATTCATTTATCTTTTTTTAAGTTTATTAATTTTGAGAGAGACAGAGACAGCATGAGTAGATGGGCAGAGAGAGAAGGAGAGAGAGAATGCCAAGCAGGCTCCTTGCTGCCAGCATGGAGCCCAGTGCAGGGCTTGAACCCACGAATCCGTGCGACCATGACCTGAGCTGAAACCAAGAGTCAGACACTTAATCAACTGAGCCACCCAGGTGCCCTGAAGACATCTTTAGAATTTGGAAGAGGCAAGGAAGTGAATTCTCTCTCAGGCCCTGCTGATAGATTGATTTAAGCCTTGTAAGACTCCTTTCTAACCTCTGACCTCTGGAACTGAAAGAGAATGCATTTGTGCTGTTTCAAGCCATTGAGTTTTGGGCCAATTGTTACAGCAGCAGTAGGAAACTAATACACCATCGAAAATGTCAATAGAGCCAATGTGGGGAATTCCTGGTACAGAATGCCATTTTGAGAAGTTAAAAGTTATACAAAGCCATACTACATATTTTTAGTAAATTCCTATTTACTTAATATTGAAAATAATGCATGGGAGTGGTAAGCATCAACTTCCAGGTTGCAGTAGACTTTCACGGGGTAGAAGGAGAGGAAGGTGGAGAGGATGTAGTTGGGATTTAGCTATGTCTGTAAAGAAAGAAGAAAGAAACGTGTAACGTACAGAGCAAGATGTTAAAATGTATAAACTCTGGTTGGTGGGTGTGCTTTTTTTTTTTTTTTTATAATTTCTATACAATTTAAAATTAGAAACAATTTTTTAACAGTGTTGAATTGCTATCATCTTAGCTTTTGTTAGCCTCCCAGTAGCTAAGATCAATGATAAAACTTGTCTAGAGTGGGGGCTGCACCCTAGAGAAAGATCACAGGATGTCAGTAGGTGCTAAGTTGTACGTTCTATTACCTTTGTGGTCTGTTCACAGTTGTTCATGTCAGCAGAGCTTGTCCTGTGGTACATACTAAAAGAAACCCTTTCTTGGCAGTCTTTCTCCTGACAAGAATGGAATCTTTCCTTCTCAGAGATACTCCTTCTTTCCAAATCTCTTTTCTACTTCAGGACCCAAGAGATGTTATATAGTCCATTCTTCCCCTAAAAGTCTACACCTGGTAGAATCTCTGAAGGAGGCTCCTCTCCCTGTGTGTCCCAGGAACATGTCTGTGTTCATACTTCCTTATTTTTGAAGTCCCCTGGGCCAGGGTCCGGATAAGGCCTGGCTTCATGGATCATATTATTATTGTTTTTTAAATTTTATTATTTATTTTTTTAATCCTTATTTTTGAGAGAGCAAGAGAGAGACAGAGACGGAGGCAGAGTGCAAGCAGGGGAGGGGCAGAGAGAGAGGGAGATACAGAATGTGAAGCAGGCTGCAGGCTCTGAGCCTTTAGCACAGAGCCCGATGCGGGGCTCGAACCCACAAACTACATGATCACGACCTGAGCTCAAGTCGGATGCTTAACTGACTGAGCCACCCAGGCACCCTTATTCCTGTTTTCCCAAGTGGTAGGGGTCTACTTTGTCTTGAAGATGCTCTATCTCCATGTTGTTGTGATTTATAATAAGAAATCTATATTTGGTCTTCGTTCCCATTTCTGGCATAGAGCTCCTGAAACCATTGGAATTTCCTAAGTGATGAGAGTAGTCAAAATTCTTTCATTATGTTCATGAGGTGACTTCTGGAAAGCAATGAAGAATGGTGGCTGGTCACCAGAGAAATATGACTGGAACTTTCAGTACCACCCTTCTCACCTCTGGGCAGGGTAGAGGGGTCAGAGATTGAGTTCAATCAACAATGGCCAGTGGCTTAATCAGTCTTGCTTATGTAATGGAATCTCCATAAAAACCCAAAAGGACAGTGTTCAGAAAACTTTTGGGTAGGTGAACACATGGGTATTTGGAGACAGTGGCAGAGTCTGCAGAGAGCATGGAAACTCTACACCCTTTCCCCACATCTTACCCTATGTACCTCTTCATTTAGCTGTTGATTCATATCCTTCATAAACCCCTTTAATAAACTATTGTCCCGAGTTCTGTGAGGCACTCTAGTAGACTGATTGAACCCAAGGAGGGAGTCGTGGGAACCTCTGATTTAGAGCCTGTTGGTCACAAGCACAGGTAACAGTCTGGACTTGCAATTGGCATCTGAAGTAGAGGGCAGTCTTGTGGGACTGAGCCCTTAACCTGTGGAGTCTGATGTTCTCTTTGAGTAGGTAGTGTCAGAATTAAGTTGAATTGTAGGACAGCCAGCTGATGTTCACAAATTGCTTGGTGGTATGAGGAGAAGCCAACATGTTGGAATTGTGTTCAGAATTATTAACTCCTGAGGACAGGTTTTATAATTGACACTTAGGAGCCTCTTGTCTCAAGTATTTTAATAATTATCTGTGAAGGCAGGCAAAATTACATACCATTTCAATCCCTCTAAGGGTTAATTCCCAGTTAGAATGAAAGTTTTGTTCTGAAGTTTTCGTGGCTATGTCTTCCAAACATGAACACAAATTCATTCCAATTGCATCGCAGTCTCTATAAGGTAAAAATGAATGGTCATGGTTTCACAGGGACTTCTGATATTTTGGAGTTTGTGCTTAATCTACATACCTCAAAAGAATTTTTACTTTTGTAAACCCTTTCACTATTGTATTATTCATTATTGAAAAATCATGCCAGTTACCAGTCAATAACTTCCTCTGTTTCTTTTCACATGATTACTTGTATTTTGGTTATTCACTTTCAATGGAGCATATAAGAGAATTGATTTTTTTGGACACATTTTCATGTATTTATATACCAGCAGATGAAGCATGGTCGGATTTTCAAACAGCTGGTTTTTCAAAGTATTTTTCCAGACAAAATCTCAACTTCAACGTGGTGCAAATTATTAGAACCCCGTGGGGATATTTAGTGCTTCTCTGAGATTTTGGAGAGATCCCAAGAAGAAATCTGTAGCTCTGAGTTCCAAAATTCCTGTGGCTTAATCCTTCAGGAATAATAAAGGTAAAGAAGGTAACTTAATCAGCAAGCTGTGCTTCACTCCATACAAATGATTCCCATTTCTATTCTGTCTCATCTTAGAAAATAAATACTTTCCTGCAGAAACTGAGAATGAATCAGAATGACTTATAGATTCCTGCAGAAGTCCACTACAGATAAATTCATTCAAATGTCGCTCCAGGTTTAAGTTTGCTGGAAACTATTAGCAGAATTATTGGAAAGGATTTTACTAATAGTGCTTCCAGTTGAAGTGTTGGGAGAAAGTTGAATTATACCGGAAAGGGCCCTTACAGCTCACGAATAACAAAGTAGAGTTATTTTACCTTGGGCCAAGGGACACCGGAGAGATAGTTACACACACATAAACAAATCGAAAGTCCTAATCCTGGCTCACAAGATGCTCAGCGGTATGTCCCAGATCCCTATATCACTGCTTGATGAAGGTGAACCCAATCTTACTTACATTTGGAATGTGGCATGTCAGAAGGCCACAGTGTTTAGGCAGAAGCTCCTGATCAAAGATTTTGCTTAACTTGGGCAATCTCTTCTCTGACATTATTTTCTCTTATATATAATTGGGCTCAGTGATTTTTAAATTTTCTTCCATTCTGTTCCCCAGTCAATTGTGTTTTCTCAGTTATGAGCCCAAAGATGACTTCTGAGCTAAATCCTGGATGGAAAAAGCACTTAGTAAGCTCCTAAACTTTACAGACCAGGCTTTAGGAGGATGACTAAAGGAGGCAATATAGCTATTAACCTTTTGGACACTCTTATCACGTTCCTAGGGTTTTAGTTGCAGGTTCATCTTTCACATGGTGGGGTCTCTTGGTTTTGGTGAGCTCAGTTTCTTTATCTCTAATGGGGATAATAGTACATGCTTCATAGTTGCTATGAGGATTAAATGAGATCATCTTAGAAAACCCTTAGCCGTATGCATTTTCCACAGAGAATATGTGCCATGCATGTAGCACTCAGGGTTTGATCAAAGAAATAGAACTTTGGAAATGCCAAGAATGTGGGATTTATCAAAGAGGATTGACATAAGATTTCTGAATGGCTCCTGCTTCTGTATCTGATGTTGGCTTTGAAGTCACAGGGAAAAATTCTTAACCCCATAACATACTTCCTCTCAGCTCTCAGGAAAGTTCTAGCACAACTAGTTGATGGAGTGGATTCTTTGAACATTTTAACAGAGGTTCCCAAAGATATTGCCTACAGTTTATGGTAAGCTATGGGGCAAGTTCTCAAAAAGAAGAGCAGATTTTAAATTATTATTGATCTCACGATCAATTATTGATCGTTTTGTTATGTTGATCGTTATGCTATTATTTGTGTAGGTTGGTCAATTAATGTTGCCTCAAGCATGGAAAAGAAACAATGAGTTTGCATCTTATTTATTAAAATGCTTCCTTCCATCGGAGACATTTGAACCACAGGATAATTTGGGTTGTCATAAAAACAATAAATTTATATCTGTACCACACATTTTGGTGAATTGAGAGGAAGAATGAAAATGTGTGCCCTCACTGAAATGCCACACAGGTATGTCAATGTTCCTTGAGGAATTGCCAGTGTTTCTCTATGATGACACTGGACCTGAAAAATGCAAGTGGATCTGAAAACTGCCACGCTGTGGTTTTAAAATGAAGCCCCAAACTTGGTTATTACTAAAAAATTTTAGCTCATTGGTTCTCCTTTCAGATATGAGGTTGAGTATGTAATGTATGCCAAAGGGATGTTTCAAAATCTATATGTGGTATATAGATTCATAAACTTAGCAGATGCTTTAGAAACTGCAAATTAGGACCTCTGGTTCAAGACCATGTGGATTTCTAGAAATTCTTCTATGCTTCCTGCTTTAGAAACCAAAAGGAAAAGAACATATGTGAAATCTAAGGGAACATCAGAATAAATATTTATAGTCTGGAAATATGCACTTCAATTTGTCACTCAAACGACATTAATTCCAACTGCTGTAAATGGCAAATACCTGAGATCTTTACATTGGTTAGTGTTGTGGGCTTGGCTTATGAGGTGCGGCTTTGGTGCCCTTCGCAATGAACAAATTCAAGATGGAAAGAAAGTGAAATCCAGAGTCAGAAACTCTTCATTCTGTAGTGAGAGACTATGACACTTTGTCTAGGCAATGACGGTGAAATAGAAAAGGATAAACGAGTGAGAGGAAGAAAAGGCTGTGCTAATGAGTCATAAAAATCATCCAGGAGCAGCCCAATGTGTGGTACTTGTTAAAATTATGCAAGGACCTTTTATCCTGTGGAGTTCATTGTTGGACTAATAATGTTAATTTAGCAGAAAAGTTGATATGTACATTGCAGCCGTGTGGTGCAGTGGTAGGGCGCATGGAATTCTCGGTGACACTGGACTTTGGTTCAGATTCTGTGTGTCTGCTGCCTGTCCATCCCTGAGGAAGTAGGTTAGCCTCTCTACGAATTAGGCTACTCATGTGGAAGTGGCTAATGGCAGGGTTGGGTTGATGAAATCAAATAATCATTTAAACCTCTCAATACAGTGCTTAGCGCATATTAAATGCTCATGATAATGATGAATTTAATTACTTCCTTTTAGTCAAGTATTACCTGAAAAATGTGTGTGTGAAATTATGTAAAGCCAGACTCCACAAAATGTCCTGCTTTCAAGAATATTACAATTACCTGGATACTGAGTTCTTGATATAGTTTGTCCGTCATGATTTTAATTCCATACTCAGGACTCAATCTCCTTTGTCAGGTTCTCTGCACATAGGCCATTCTCCTCTGTTTTAAATGATCCAGGGAACATCCCCAGTAGGTGGGGGGAGGGTATGAGAGGATACAGGGGTGATTCTGGAAGTCTTGCCTCCTTTATGGGAAGAGCTGAGCATCCACTGCAAGTATCTTGAGTCAGAACGTTCAGGATGACTTGGAGGTTAGGAGGGTGCGAGATATAGGAGATTCTGAGAAATAAAACCTCACTGCTTTTATTCCAGTCTCGTGGCCCCAGTGAATCCTGTGAGTCGTGAGCCAAGAGGACTTCTTACTATGAAGCTTCTCTTCTCATAAACGTACTCACAGGGGAAGTTTGCAAAAGCAGAACCAGGATTGTAATCAACAAGAGTTATAATAATTATTAAAGTTGTTAGCCTGAAGTTCGTTTGTTCTTTCTTCTTTCTTTCTTTCTTTCTTTCTTTCTTTCTCCTTCCTTCCTTCCTTCCTTCCTTCCTTCCTAGCATAAATTTCCCTACAAAGGGAATTTTATTGAGGGCACTAGTTTATTTCACACTTAAAAGACCAACTGCAACCAAATGAAGTGAACGTAACCTCAAGATTTTATTGTCTTCATAATGTAACAAAATATGAAGCTTAGAACTGGATCACTTGGCTGTTTCTCTTATCTCCTCCCAGTTCAGAATGCTTGCATCTCTTAATAGCCAGCATTCTCTTAGATCTGCAGTTGGGCTCAACACATTCAAGCCTCAGCACAATCTTCTTTGTGGTTTTAGCCTTTTTCCAGAAAATTGGCTTAGTTTGCCTACCAGAGCCACTCTGCTTCCTGTCATAACGCCGCTTTCCCTGGACATAAAGAGAATCTTTGCCTTTCTTGTACTGTGTCACTTTGTGGGGTTGGTGTTTGCCACACTTCTTGCAGAAAGTCTGGCGGGTTTTCGGAACGGTCACCATGGCTGTGAGAAGGGTATCGGCACAGAAAGCTCTCTTTCTTTCTTTCTTTCTTTCTTTCTTTCTTTCTTTCTTTCTTTCT
>NC_064807.1:19548510-19551157 GCF_023721935.1 Panthera uncia
TCTTTCTTTCTTTCTTTCTTTCTTTCTTTCTTTCTTTCTTTCTTTCTTTCTTTCCCTCTCACATGTCTAACCATTGGCCTCCTATTCTTTTACTTTCAAGTTAACACATCACCACTGAATTAAAATGCAGCAATTATTCATGATCATTCAGTGCATTTCGTTTTTCTTTAAAGCCTGTCTATGCCTGATATTACAACTTTTGATAGCGAGGCAGTTAAATGAAAAAGACAATCTTCTGTATCAAGATTTAGACTAAGGCAACTTACATTCCTAATGGTGTAAGCACTTTTGTCTGGTACTAGTAGAATGGATACATATGAGGGCTGTTAATTTAGCTCTAATGTGAGCTGCATGGGAAACGCTATAGGGGTTCTATTTAGTTTGTAGTAAACAACTTCGGAATCAATGTGTTTTCTTTACTGAAGACTTGCTTAGTGCATTGGAAAAAAATTCTATTAGTTTGCCTCATTTGGTAGTCACCACGCATCCTGACGTTTGAGCCAGTGGCCCCCATTAAGGCCGGCATGACTGTTTGTAGTAAAATGAACCAAGCCATCTGAATTCAACCTCAGTGTCATCATTCAAGCAAGCCAGACAGAGCCATGATTTAGGATTTTCCCAACATTTTATGGCAATTTGTTTCATTTGCCACAGGCCCGTAATGATGCAAATTGCCATAAAGTGGGATAATCAGGCAGTGGAAGTGTCATAAAACTGCAGGAGAAACAAATTTCCATCTTGGAACTTTGCATGCCGATGAATGTGGGGAAGAGTAAATGTGGACCTGGCTTTGCTGGTGTTATCTGGTTGCCAAGCTCTGTGCCAAGCAGAAATGATTCCATTTTGTCAATTTGTATTCATTTTAAGGCCAAAGAATGGGAGCAAAAGAGGACCTGAAAATGAAAGGAAGCCCCCGGCCAAAGTCTCTCCTCAGGTGTCTGGGCTGCGAGCCGGCAAGGGGTGATCCAGGGGAGAGGAGGCCAAATGTGTGCCATTAGATAGATGGAGGATAAATTAAAGGGCTGTCACAGATTGGAGTGTTTTGGCCTTCTGAAATGTCATGGTACTTCTCCTGCTATGTTTTTGGGATCCCTGCCCTGCCTTGAACAGCCCTGCCTCTCTTCTGCCATGAACAGCCAGTGCCACGGAGGGAACCACAACAGGCTGAAAATGGAATTGTTAGACCAAAGCTCTTCAGGCCGTGCTGAGACCTGGGACGTGGTTGAAATGAAAGAGTCCACTCTCAAATATTCATTGCTTACCCTTGGAAGTGAAAATTTTGTTGTTTTTTGGTTTTTATGTTTTTAAATGCCTGAGAAACAGACTCCCTTTGTCTCTCTGCTTTTTTAATTTTCATTTGTTCTTCTCCTGGCCACATTCCTACCCTCTAGATCATGTACTTTACATGGTTCAGGTATCACGAGTCATGCCTTGAAGGATCACACAGCCTGAAATTTCCAGGTCTCACTCCACAGCTGATAATGGGATTGTTCTGTCTTTGCCCTTTGTTTGTATGTTGTCCATTTTGTTTGCTGTTTTGCAAGATTGCATTAATGGCACTGGTTTGAAAGTGCCCCAAGGACACATTCCGTAGCCTCACTCCTGCTAACTGAACTGGTTTTGACAGATATCTTAATAACATTTTAGCTCATTGCCAAGCTGCGAGGGGTAAGAGCTACATTCATTTCTCATTTCTTCCTTTTTTAAAAAATGAAATATATCCCAGGAAGAACTTCTCTAAAGTTCTCTTCTGATTTTATTCTGTAAACTCAGTTTCTCATGGACTCCCCAATGAACAACTCCGCTTCCTGATTTTGACACTGTTGTGTCCTCAAAGTGACACAGTAAGGAGGATGAAAAAGTGGTATCTTTCTGGCTCTCCCAATGGTGATATTTTATCTATGGCTTTCACATATCGTCATTTTCATGTTCTTATGTTTCCTATTTAATTTAGTTTGTATTCTGTGATGTTCTTTTTAACGTGTTTAGAATATGAAAGATCCTGTTTTCAAACACTGCAACTGCCTGGTCTCAGATAATCGTAGCTGGTGTTGATTACACACACTTACTGAGAATGCACCACTGTGGTATTCCTTTACCTGCATGACCTCATTTTCAAAAACAAACCCATGAGGTGTTGTCCTTTCAAAATATTTCATTTTAAGCGACAAAATGTGAACAGGATCATGTAGAGTGTTGAGTAGACTGATTTTCTTTCAAGCGCAGGGTCAGCTCTGCTGGGCTCTACTTTGTAAAGATGTCTTGCAGGATACACGGTCACACTTGATAATTGTGCATCTAAGTACAAGGTGGAAATTACAGTTTGGAAATTGGAAAAGGCTTGAACGGATGAAAATTACATGATTTTTGGATACTTGGAAAAATTAATTCCTTGGAAATGCATGTGGTATTGGTGAAATGACTGAACTTGATGTGGGAGTAGGGTTTCTCTTGAATGATCTGGTCTGTGGTTTCCACTAAAGTTAAAGTGTAAGAATTAACATTTGCTTCTGGTGCCTCTTTAAACTTCCTTCAAAGCCATCTTCTTCCATGATGTTCTTGTCTTCTAAAAGTTTCCATGACTGTCTGGGTGTCTACTGTTTTTTTTTTTTTTTTTTTTTTTTTTTTTTTTTTTTTTTTTTTTTTT
>NC_064807.1:19551167-19558312 GCF_023721935.1 Panthera uncia
TTTTTTTTTTTTTTTTTTTTTTTTTTTTTTTTTTTTTTTTTTTTTTTAGCGTTTATTTATTTTTGAGACAGAGACAGAGCATGAACGGGGGAGGGTCAGAGAGAGGGAGACACAGAATCTGAAACAGGCTCCAGGCTCTGAGCTGTCAGCACAGAGCCCGACGCGGGGCTCGAACTCAAGGACCGCGAGATCATGACCTGGGCCAAGGTCGGACGCTTAACTGACTGAGCCACCCAGGCGCCCCGGGTGTCTACTGGTTTTATTTCTCCAGGGCTTACTTCAAGTCTAGCAGGACCTCCCTCCTACTGTTCTGTTCATAAACATTTCCTTTCAAAAGATTCTTGGTTTTTTTTCCTTCAATTTTAGGCAACTAAATGTGAACAGGATTATGTAGACTATTGAGTGGATTGACTCCCTTTCTAGCAGAGGACAAGCCCTCTTGGGTTCTTTTTTCTACAAATGGTGTCAACCAGCTTGAGCCCATTTTCCACTCTTATTTTCATCTTCATGGATAAGAAAGAATAAATAGAAGATATAAGGGGAAAGACAATGGCAAGGAATATTTTCTTGGGGGGCTTAGTGGTCAGGGTTAGCAAAGCATAGCAGTGTGTGTTTTGGTACGTGTTTATCATTGCAACCTCCACCAATTTTCATGGGATAAATACTCCCAAAGGAGCCTTTTCCAGGCTGTCCACATGATGTTACTGAATGTAGAGTTGGGAAGAGATGCTCAGACTTCCTAGAACATGCCAATTCTAGCATGCCCCTTTGCACCAGCTGGCCAAGCAAGAACTCCAGTTGAGGACTGGGAGCGAAGTTGACAGTGGCTGGCAAGGTCCTTTGGACAGATGAAGGGCCTATGGTATTTGTTCTGGAAGAACATAACTTTATTCAAATCATAAAGCCATTAAAAATGATGTAGTTAGTGAAAATTGTCAAAACCTCTAAGAACAACTTAGGACTAAGTGGTTGAATTTCTATAAAGAGTCTTGAATATTTTAGGGGATAAGATTAATTTTATAAATGTTATGGATTCTTGAGCAGGTGATTTTTGTATTTTTGCTTTAACAAAAGGTTATTTATTCATGGAAAAAAAAATAAGGCAGCAAGAAAATACCAAGTCTGTAACAGAGGCACAGCTTGCAGTGGATATTGTTATGTTAAAAAATGAAAAAAAAAAAGGGCTGTGCGGCACCCAAATCCCCTCCCCCCCCCCCCCCCCCCATTTCTATCAAATAGAATGAACTTTACATCTAAAAGGGCTGAACAAATGTTTGTGAGAGGGCATTGGTGTCTAGATTAGTTGCAACTTGGGGCCCCTGGGTGGCTCAGTCGGTTAAGTGTCCGACTTCGGCTCAGGTCATGGTCTCACGGTTTGTGAGTTCGAGCCCCGTGTCGGCTCTGTGCTGACAGCTCAGAGCCTGGAGCCTGCTTCGGATTCTGTGTCTCCCTCTCTCTCTCTGCCCCTCCCCTGCTCATGCCCTGTCTCTCTGTCAAAAATAAACATTAAAAAAATAAAAATAAATAAATTAGTTGCAACTTGCTTTTTGTCCCACTATATATTAAGGCCAAGATAAGTACACTCAAGTCACTTATGTGGCTGGCACAAAATATTCATTAACAGTGGAAGAGTTAGGGACGCCTGGGTAGCTCAGTCAGTTGAGTGTCCGACTCTTGATTTCAGCACAATCCTAGCATTGTGGGGTTAAGCCTCACGTCGGGTTCTGCACTGAGTGTGGAGCCTGCTTGAGATTTTCTCTCTCTCTCTGCCTCTACCCCCAAGTCAAGTTAGAAACGGAATTAAAAGAAAAAAAAAAAACAATGAGAATTTCAAAAGATCTAGATCTGGAATGATGGGATGAATCTAATAAGACCACACTTACTAGGTGAAAATGTTAAGCCTCTACTGACCCAAAGGTCAGTAGTCTAACAGCCCAAATATGAGTGATTTCAGGTAATTGTAAATTTGATATAAATCCCCACCTTGTGTATTATGTAGATGCTGCAAATAAAATATAACACAAGGGCACACACTTTACTTGGAGAACATTGTACTATCTGGAGGAAGGGAGATCATTATTTCACTGTACTTTTCATCTATTCGTTTATCTCATTCACCATACTCACCCATTCATTCACTCATTCATTGACTCAATTAATAATTTGAGGATCTATAAAACCAGATAAGTGATGGATACAGAGTCATAAGATAGGCACTGCAATGCCCACATGGAGCTTATATACGGTCAGTTATTGTTCAGACTATGTATAAAATACAATGGTTGGTCTTGGATATGACACTAAGGGAGTTGATAAGAAAGTTAAATCTTCCCACAGGCTGGCAGTAAGATCAGTCTGGAATACATTGTCAGTCATGTAAGGAAGGGCTGAAGTAACCAGAGGAGAGAAGAGTTTAAGACCATGCCCCGGCTTTCTACAAATATCTGAATAATCATCAAAGAGCTCATGTGTTCCATATGGGAAGGGAAAAAGAAATGAGTATTTATATCTGGATGAGTTGGGAGAGGAAGAGGGAAGGTTTAGCCAAATATGTAATTCTTAATCTGAGACTTGAAGGATGAATGGGGCGGCGGCATCATCATCATCATCATCATCATCATCATCATCATCAGAAAGGGTATTTCCTCAAGAGGAAGGAGCACTCTGTGCAAGTGCTCAAAGCCACACGATGGGAAGATCTTTGGTAACTGCATGTGTTTTTGCGTGTTTGTAGTACAGAGAATAGGAGTTGGAGGGGAGAGTTGAAGGGGCGTGGCCAAAGATGAATGTGGAGACAAAGTCTTGGGTCAGATCCAGGAAGTCTTTTATGCCAGGGAGTTTAAATTCTATTTGAAGTCACTAGGGGAGGTGGGGGTGGGTGGGAATCAAAGAATTACAGGCAGGGGAGTGACATACTTAGATTTATGTTTCAGAAAGATCACTCTGGTGGCAGTGTGGAGGAAGGATTTGGGGGAGGGTAAGTTTCCTGAGTCAAAGGGAAGGAGGAGCTTCTGACATAAATGACCCTAGGACTGTATTTTTAGGTTGAGTTTATCTCAGAGAGTCTGAAATGCATTGTCTTTGTAGCTGTGGTTCTTTTACACTGAGCTGGGTTGAGGGTCAAAAAAAAGGTGTCTTTTCTTTCTGTACTCAGAACGCAGAGTATATAGTTTTCTTTTGGTGTGTCTGGTTCATCTTACCTCCTTCCTTCCTTCCTGCCTCCCTCCCTCCTCTTTCCCTCCCTCAAAGATGTATTGAATATCTCATAGGTGACAGCCCTGTTCTTGGTCATGGAGAGATAGCAGATATACAGATAAGTTCTTGAGGGTTGGGAAGGGGGAGGAATAGAGACAAACAATAAACAAGAAAACACATGAGAGGTAATTTCAGGTGGTTTTAAGTGCTGTGAAGTTACTACAACAGAGTAACTTGATTGGCAGTAGCTTGGGTAGGGATAGGTTTGTCAGGTGGGTTAGTCCAAGCAGTCTTTCTTAGGAAGTGATACTTGAATTGAGACCTGAATGAGGATGAGGCAGTCATCTTTAGATCAAAGGGAGGCTCTCCAAAGAGGAATAACCCACAGGATCAGAATTATTTTGTCATATTTAAGGAAATTTTCGTGCTATATGGAACGAAGACAGTCAATGAGGGGGAGGGTAGTACTAGACAAGGTCAGAAAGGGAGGTAAAAGGCAAGCAAAATACAGTCATAGGATTCATAGGCCTTGGTATAAGGTTGGGGTTCCATCTCATCTGTATTGTAAAGAAATCACTCTGGCTGCTTCTAGTGGGAGGTGGATTGGAGTGAGGCAGGAAAAATAGCAGAGAAACAAAATGAAAGTTATTGTAGATGTCCAGGTGAAAAAAAATACGGCCTCTACTATGGTGGTGGCAATGGTGATGGAGAAAAGTTGGTGGGTTCTGGGGATCAAGCCAAGAGAACTCACTGATGGATTAGATATGGGGAGTGAGACACAAGAGAAATCAGGAATGAGCCCTTGATATTGTGGTTCACCAATGTTCCAGTTTTGGGGAGATAGGAGAGGCCGAGGGACGAAAATAATTGGATGGGAAAACCAAAAGTTCTCTTTTTTCTGTGTTAGCTTTGATATCCTTGTCAGGCTTTAAGTAAAGATGTTAAGGAGATGGTTAGATACCTGAGACTGAAACTTAGTGAGGTGAGGTCAAAGCTGGAGATAGGAATTCAAGGGGTACTGGTATTAAATTCATGATGGTATGATTAGCAGCTCACAAGGTGTTCACTTGGTCAAGTGATGGTGGTCTCTCCTAACTCACTACACCAGCACACTTAATATTTGGTAGATGCTTAATAACTGTTTACTTATTGCCCTGAACTATACTAGACTGTTCCGGAGTATTAAAGATAAGTACATTGGGGCGCCTGTGTGGTTCATTTGGTTGAGCATCCAACCTTGGATTTTGGCTCAGGTCATGATCTCAGTTGTTGAACTGAGCTCCACTTCAGGCTCAGAGCTGAGGATGGAGTTTGCTTGGGATTCTCTCTCTCTCTCTCTCTCTCTCTCTCTCTCTCTCCCCCACCTCTGCCCCTCCCCCACTAGTGTGCACGCGCACGCTCTCTCAAAAAAAAAAAAAAAGAAATAAAAGATAAGTGCATTATTTCCAAGAATTTTGGCTGCTTCCTACCAAAAATATATCTTTGTCTTTATGGTTAAAGTCTGGGAGGATATACAGAAGGATATACAGAGGATATACACAAAAACATTTTGTGTTTGTTGAACATGTCCTCTTGGGCACGTGGAAAGAAGTTTACAAGAGTGTTTCTTCTCCATCTCCTCCCTTCTGTATTTAGAACTCATTGGCTTCTAAAGAGAATTCAAGCATTGGGTCTCTAGTCTTATTGGATGATTTTAATGATATTTCAAACTGAAATTTTAAGCCATATAAAATTGCTCTTTATAACAAAATATCCTCAGTATGCACATCTAAATCTACATCACAATGGGAGTTAGTATCCCCAGAACTGCAGTCACTTGGACTTGGATCCTGATATTAGTGTTCTTTTCCTTCTGACTGTTCTAGAATTTTTTATTTCTGCCTCAATAAAATACTACCTACAGTTTAAAATACTGCTTAACATTTGTGCAGTAATCTTAATGTAACCTTTCATTCTTAAAAATAAGATCACAACTAGTTTAAGGCATGAGAAATGAATATTTTCTTTGAACAGCAATTCAAGTCATCTATTAATTACTAGAAAGATTCTGGGTGCCAGCTTTTACTGATTTTTCTTTTTGTTGGCACTCTGTGTAAAGACAGACTGATGATATACTCTTGGTTCTCTTTCCTCTTTTATTTTCAAATCTTTATTCCATTTCACGAATGCTTTTGAAATCCAAGTAATTGAAGAGCTTGACAAGATTTGGAAGGGACGAGAGTCTGGTCGTGATGATACAGCTGGTCCCAGGGGAAGGTGAAAACACTACTCTTAGTTGTCTTAACATTTATTTCTATTATGGAGCCTTTCTCATGGCTCTGCAGACTAAATTCCAGCCGAGGTTTGTACTGAAGACAGCATGATATAGACTCTCATGGATGGGGCTGAGAAATATTCTTTAAAAATGCATTCTATTCATTTCCCGGGAAAGATATGAAGACATATTTTCAAATTACCTAATCATTAATGTTAGGATGAAAGTTACTGATTCTGTAAAGTTTTATAATAACAATCTAGGTTTTATTTTAAATTAATGTCACAGGTACTTTAGATAAAAATGTTCAGTTCATTTGTTTATATGTTAATTATATCTATTTCACGACATGTAATACACACTTTTTACATCATGTATAATGCATTTTAATTTATTCACTGTGTTGCAATTGAGTTATCTCTATGGATTTCCTAATTTATGTTATAAAAAACCTTTGCAAAAAGATAAATTCTTTGTTCCTACTGATCTTTAAAACAGATTTATGGCTTTCAAATAATAGCCTCAGAAGTTAAAATTTTAATATCATTTTAATGTATTCTCTAAACACTACTTCAACATTAAATCTTGCTTTTAACTCGTATTATCCTATTTTTCATTATACTTTACCAGCATGAGCATCCGACACCTCCTTATTCTCTCTTTAGAGGATTATATATTAAAGTTGGAAGACCTTCAAAGTTCATTTCATAAATGGGACGATTGAGGCTGAAGAGAGCTTCTCTCTGTATCCGCATAGTCCTATCATACTGATCTCATCCTTATGGAGAGTGACATTTTCAACATCACCTTCCTTAGAAGTAATAGACAAAATCCAAAGAGACTGGTTGAGTTTGCAAACATATATTCAACCCCCAAATTCCCATGAAATGAGCATTCGCCCAAAATGAATAATAAATTACCTAATGGGACATGACCCAGTAAAGGGAAAGCTGAGGATGTGACCAACTGAAATTTGGGATATAAGCTGTGGCGTCCTTGACTAATGCATCTGCCTTTCTTGTGTCAACTAAAATTCCCACGGTTCATTTCTAGTAGTGTGGCCTTCACAAAGAGGGCATGGCCAGAAATTTTGTTTAAATACAGAACGTAGCCCAGGAAATGGGAAGGAAGGGTGGTTTCAATAATGCGGCTCAGAGAGTATGACAGATTTTATGAGTTCTGAGCACTGGGGAAAATTTTTTTCTCATTGTTCTCAGACTTTGCTACTCCTCAAATTAAAAAGCCAAGAGCAGTTTGGAAAGAGACTCACAGTAGTGGAAGAAAGAGTGGGTGGCAGACGTGCCAGATCAGGAGAGGAGTCTCAGTAGCAATGTTTTGCAGAGTGAACATCTACATTTCCCGCATGTACACGGGTCTGTGCACTGTGCAGCAGAACCCTGGATGGCTCCAGTGGTAGAAATGTACTTGTTGGAGCCTTTGTCTTTAAAGTCTTTGAGAGAATGGTTCCGGAAGATGGCGGCGTAGGAGGACGCTGGGCTCACCGCGCGTCCTGCCGATCACTTAGATTCCACCTACACCTGCCTAAAGAACCCAGAAAACCGCCAGAGGATTAGCAGAACGGAGTCTCCGGAGCCAAGCGCAGACGAGAGGCCCACGGACGAGGGTAGGAAGGGCGGCGAGGCGGTGCGCGCTCCACGGACTGGCGGGAGGGAGCCGGGGCGGAGGGGCGGCTCGC
>NC_064807.1:19867900-20057548 GCF_023721935.1 Panthera uncia
TTTATATTTATATATAATATAATATATATAATATATAATAATATATATATGTCGACCACCACCATTTTTTGTATTTGCTCAGTAATCTTTGCAGTCAGTGATATTTTTTACAAATATGTCTGTTTTCTCTCTTGAAAGAGAGCCCCTTGGAAGCAGTAAATATATCTGTCATTACTCATCTCCCTAGCTAAACACATTTTTTTGCACAATAATTATTGTGCATAATCATTATTTATTGAATAAGTGACTTAATGTGTGACAGTGGTTACAAAATTCTGCCTCTGACAGTAGACGTAACATTTAATAAAAAAGATCCAGATAAGTCATTTTCCTTGTTAAGGCATTGTAAATATAGTTTATAAATAGAACTAATGCTTTCATGACACAGATATTTTTAGCCCCTTTGGGTAATGAAATTCAAATGTTTATTTCACACTTTGTAAATGTTTAATTCACTTAATTTTTTTGGAGGACTTCAGGGGATAACACCAATTTCCAAATTATGCAGAATAAGTCCAGTCCAGTTTTATGCTATTTTGGTCCTCCCTGATTTTCTGGCTATAGTTTATTCCTTTGGAAGACTGAAAAGTTATTACTTTTAAATTGTGTATTTGTCAGGATAATGATAACTGACCGACACATGTACTTTGGAATCCTGACCAGAGCTGTACTCAGGAGATCGGATGATGTCATCAGAAGTCTCACACTTTTCCTATTTCTCTCAGCTCTGCTTGTCTGTGTGCTAATTTCATTCCTTTAAGCAGTATCCATCTGATGGCAAAGATGACCACCGGCAACATTAGGCTCCCCTAGTGTTTCCAGTAAGTGATCCCAGTGAAAGACCATGTTTCTCTCTCTGTGGCATGAGCCCAAGTTATGCAGATGGCTCATTGGCCTGCATTGTGTCCCATGTCCCTCTTTGGACCAGTCACTGTCGCATTGGACACTAATTGGATAAGACTAGGTCATAAACAGATCCTTGTGCTAGGGACGGTATGGGATTAATTCTGGTTTACTGTACCAGCACTCCATGTTTAAAAAATGTAAAAGAGATGATTTCCCAGGACAGATACCAAGCAACCAATACTAACAAAAATATTTTGGCCCTACCACAGATATCTTCTGCTTGTTCTCTACAGCTGTTCTATGTCTTTCTTGAAATTAAAGCGATCAGAATGCCCTAAAGTATGCAGTATCAGAACTGCCATCGTATTGCAGAAGACCGGAACATTTTGTTTTGCTTTTAAACGTTAGTACTAAACATTAGGAGATTTATGGGTTTCCTTTTTGTCTTTTTTCCACATAAAGCTTCATCTTGAGCAAGTATTTATAACTCTTTGCTCCCATTCCTGAATCATAATTGATTACTTGGGGCCCAGCATTCTCTGAAGAGAGTTCAATTTTTCTCTTTTCTCGAATATTTGCCTTGCACTAAGATCATATTAAATCCACCTGCCACTTTTCTGCCCACTTGCAAAGCTTCAGAGATTGGCTGCCCTTTATCCACCCCCACCCTTCATATCTATCCAAAGATGGAACACTGAGGAGGGTTTACTTTAAGTTTTAAACTAAAGATTTCTGTGCCTACTTTCTCCACAGTAATTGGTGATATCATCGTCACATCAAAAAATGATTGACAGTAAACATAATAACATTAGCAAAATACCCCAGTTTGTCACACCCTTACTGTTTATAGAGTTAGGGTCAAGTTAGCTTGCTCTGATCTTCCAAAGCACAGCTGAATGTGGGGGATGAGACAGTGGCAAATACAGTTTCTAGATGTGGAATAGTGTAATAGTGGAGGTAACTGCATTCTTGTCACAAAGCAGAACATGACTGCAGTTGATGTATAGCTGTTTGAAATTTGTCTTACCATAAGGAAATAAGACTTCCTTTTCAGAAAGCCACTTTGACCAAGTATATGAAAATGCAAAGAAATAATGATACGCTTCAGTAATCATATAGTTCGTTGGGAACTGCTCAGTTACCAAATGCAACAGTCAGGCCTTCACCAACATTATTTCCTGTGTTAATTTCCATGACACATGTCTATAATAAATGGGTTCTCTTTGAGGTCTCCTTTTTTATATTCTCTTTCTTTTCTACCCTATAAATGCGTGTTGCCATGACCTCTCCTTAGACTATAATCTTGTGCCTTTATACCCTCTTTTTGGCATTTTCTTATATCTGCATCATTTCTGTGTATGATATACATACACATCTGTATTTTTAGCTAAACTATTCTTCCAAACTCTAGACCTAATTTTTTTGTGTGTGTGTGTGTGAGCCGTCTCTATTCAGGCATCCCATTAGGACTTCAAATTCTTTACTTGTAAGATGGAACACCTCATCACAAAACCTTTCTTTGTCCTAATTTTCTTTCCTCTATCCCTCCTTCCTGTTTCCTTTCTTTATTCTTTAGTTATTCATTGTCTAAACTATTTTATTCCAAGAAGGCCCAGATGTGTACAACAATAAAAACGGCATACATTTCTTAGGATTTTGACTTTCATGCATCTATTATGCCAAAAAAGGCAAACATTTCTTAGGTACACAGATTTAAAACATTCAATATGACAACAGTAAACTTGTCATGATGACCAATATTTTCTTAAAACAAAATTGGTATTTGTAATTGAATATGACAATGACTGCTGTGCCATTCATCCATTTTTTAAATCATGTATCAGATGCCTTGTGATCACTAAACTTCCATCTCGTTTGTCCTCTTAGAGTGAAAACTTTATAAACCTGTCCTAAATTTTATGAATGCATCTTTTAGAAACTGATCCTGCCTCTATTCTGTTTATGAAAGATACCAGACATATGAAAGAATGTATGTAATTCAAGTATAATAATTACAAAAAATGGTAAAATATTCATGTACCCTCCATCAAGCTAAAGAGAAGTATTAAAAACATTTTTTATAGTCTTTATGTACCCCTCTTCCACCCACCCACGGAGCCATATGTTATCCTTTATGGATGCACCACATAGGTATGCAGCCCATATTAACCACACATATATGCATCCCTGTGTGTGGTTTTGTCTTTTGACCTTTTTTATAAATAAAATAATTTTATAATTTCTTCTACGATTTACTCTTTGCTCAACATTTTGTTTATATAATTCTTCCATGTTGATACATATATACTCCTTCATTTTTATTCTTAATATTTCTTTGTATGACCATGACAAAATATTGATCCATTTTAGGGGCACCTGGGTGACTCAGTCAGTTAAGCATCTGACTTCAGCTCAGGTCATGTCTTGCAGTTCATGGGTTTGAGCCCTGCCTCCAGCTCTGTGCTGACAGATCAGAGCCTGGAGCCTGCTTTGGATTCTGTGTCTCCCCCACTCATGTCTCTTTCTCTCAAAATTAAATTAAAAAAAAAATATTTCAAAAAAATATTGATCCATTTTTCGGTGATAATAAATTGGGATGTTTCTAATATTCTTATTTAAAAAAAATTTTTTTTACATTTATTTATTTTTGAGAGACACAGAGAGATGGAGCACAAGTGGGGGAGGGGCAGAGAGAGAAGGAGACACAGAATCTGAAGCAGGCTCCAGGCTCTGAGCCGTCAGCACAGAGCCCCACATGGGGCTCGAACTCACAAACCGTGAGATCATTACCTGAGCTGAAGTCGGACGCTTAACCTACTAAGCCACCCAGGTGCCCCTCCAATATTCTTATTATTTTGAACAGTGCATCTGTCTATCTATCTGTCTGTCTATCTATCTATCTTTTAGAATATTATAATGAACCCCATCTTGCCATTGTCTGTATTAAAAAGTTATCATTTCTTAGCCAATATTCCACTGGATTATTTTGAGTTAAATTATTTCAGTGTATGGACATTTTAAAGTTTATTTCTGTCATTAGTTTACACCTTAATATCATTGGGGCCAGAGGATATACACTTCATGGTATCAATTTCTTTGAAATTTCTTGAAACTTACCACATGGAAGTCAGTTATTGCAAAAGTTAATTTTGTGTTTGAAATGAATGTATATTCTCCACTTATGAAAGCCAGGAATCTATCTATAACTACTTAGTCAAGCTGTTCAAATTTCCTTGTCCCTACTGATATTTGTTTATTTAGTATATCAATTGCAAAGAGAAGTACGTTAATTATGGTTGTATTTGTCCATGTCCATTCAGGTTGCTGTAACAAATGACAATAGAGGGGGGGTGTGTTATAAACAACAGAAATTTATTTCTCACAGCTTTGGAGGGTGGGAAATCCAACAACATGATTCAATGGCAGATTCATTGTCTGGTAAGAACCCACTTCCTGGTTCATCGACCATAGTCTCCTTGCTGTGTCAACCTGGTAGAAGAGGGGGAGGGAGCTCCCTGGGGTCTCTTTTATGAGAGTTCTAGTCTCATTCGTGAAGGTTCTGTCCTCATAATCTGTTCACTTTCCAAAGGCCCCACTTCCAAATGCCATCATGCTGGGGATTAGGTTTCAACATATAAATTTTGGGGAAGACATGAACATTCAGTTTATAGCAGTATGTTTATCATTTTTTTTCCTTGTGATTTTGCCAGTTTATCCTATACCTTTTGAAGCTATGTTATCAAGTACATACAAGGTTAGATTTTTTTTTTACATCTTCTTTGTAAATTGAACTTTTGTTAATATGTTATAGTATTTTTATATTTTCTAATAATTTCAGCTTAACATGTAAAGAACTTATACAGTTCAGCACCCAAAAAGCAAATAATCAAATTTAAAACATGGGCAGAGGACATGAATAGACATTTTTTTTCCAAAGAAGACATACAGATGGCCAGCAGACACATGAAAAGATGCTCAACATCCCTAATCATCAGGGAAATGCAAATCAAAACCACAAATCACCTCACACCTGTCAGAATGGCTAAAATTAAAAGCACAAGAAATAACAAGTAAATAATAATAATTTCAGCTTATTGAATTTTTTTAAATATTAATATATTTATAGCAGCTTTCTTTGGTTGGTTTTTATAAGGATGCACTTTAATGTTCAAGTTTTCTAGGTATTTTTGTTTTAAGTGTGTATTTTATAGATAAGAATACTTGAATTTTGCTTCTTTCAATCTTTGAATGCTTGCTGTACTTATTTTGATTACTGATATATTTGGTTTATTTTCCTCTCTTATGTAGGCTTAATTATTTTTTACATTTTAATATGCACTTTCTGGTGGGTTTCCTGTTCAATTTCCATATTTCCCCTCTGATATTTTGGAAGTTATGTACTTTGTAACAATTATTTTCATGCATACTATAGAAAATCTACATGCACATTTTAATAACAAATTCCAAACTTATTTGGTGTATTATAGATCTGTTCAGTTAACAGTATTAACACAAATTTAGTGACTTAAAACTATACATTTATTATTCTTCAGTTTTTGTGGGTCAGGTGTTGGTACAGATTAGCTGAGTCATCTGATGGGAGTCTCCCAAAGTGACAGTGAAGATGTCTTTGACTCAATAAATGTACTTGTTTTGTATTAGACATTTGTTTTTTAATATTTACAACCTTTTGGGGTCTGAGTCTATATTGGTTATAGTTTATGTATTAACTGATGATGGCTTATTTCCTGTTAACTTTTGTGATTTATTTTATTGAGAGTTTGTATACCTTTTACTTTTATCTGTGGAAAGGCTTTGAGAGCCGATCTTCAGTGTGTTCCTCCAAAGAGGTTTTTTATTTGGTGTATGCTAGGCACCTCAGGGCAGTCACCAACCTAGGTCAAATTTAAACTAGAGTTAGGGCTTGTGGATTTTTCAGACTATGTAGTTATTACAAATTCTGTCCTCAAATTGAAATTTATGTAGGCATTGGTTACTAAATCTCAGAAAATGAATTTCTTTTACTTGGTTCCACCAGAGCAAAGACAAACACAGATATGTGAAATTTGGGAGGGCCCTTTCATCACCTTCAGTTTCAGAGACTTAGTAGAAAACTCAAACATGAGGTTCTAATTGCTTTCTCCTGGTGGAGTCTTGCAGACAACCCTTACTTCCAGCCATAGTATGTGGCAACATGCATGGAATCTTGCCAACTAGAGAAATATACTGAAGCCTTGAGGTCCAAAGTTTTTATTGAGGGTCAGTCATATAGACATGACTATCTATCTGTGTGTATGACCTTAGTTTCTAGCTCCTCTAAGAGTCAAGTTGATTCTGCATGGGTTAAGGCTGTCCCCATTAATCACACCATTAACATGGACTATCTGGTATGGTCCAAGAACATCATGTAAACAAAGACATCTTTATCAGACAAGGCATTCCAAGTGCCTAGGGGCTATTTCCCAGGAACAAAATACAAAGGGAGTATGTTTCTTAGGGCAGGATTAATCTTTTATTAAATGGTTTGCACCCCTACTATCTCCCTATGTAGGCTTCCCCTATCCCAACTGACTTATTTTGCCTTTTGAAAAGTTGTCTCACTTGATAAGGCCTAGATTTGTTTGGGATTTCAGAACTGATGTTGTACCCTATTTTATCCCAGTTTTATTTCTAGATAAATCATAATAATGGATGGGATTATTAAAATCTAAGTTCTGGTCTACCTGGGATGGACACATCTACAAGACCAAACACTGACGCCATATTTCTTTTACCTCTACATTCATGATATCTTGTCAATTCTGGCTCCTAAAGAATTATCATACCTTCGCATCCTCTCAACCATGAGCTGAACTGAATGTAATATTTTTTGAATCTAAAATTTGTAATTGTAATGAACTGTGAGTGGCTTGTATAAACATCTGATCTCCCATATATTTTTTAATGGAAATTATGATATCTGGAGCTTAAATCTTGGAAACGTTTTTGTTTCCTTGCATTTCCCATGGAATCAAGTGGTGAAAAGTAGCTATTTACTATCTCCCTAACCTGAAGAGGACTCTTCTGAAGTCAAATTCCCATTAAGGTACATCTTCAAGAAGATCCCTTACATGGGGCTTAAAAGTCTCCTGACCTCCATTTTCCATTCTCAGGGGAAGCGGGTTCAATTAAAAGACTTTAAGTGTTATGCACAGGCCTATACAAACATTTCTGACTTTTTCCAGTGACAGGCTGGTATAAAAGTATATGGAGAGGAGAACACATAATATCCAAGTCCCCTCTTATTCATCTCTTACTTGCTTGCTCTTTTGATATACCTATGTGATCTATATCGTTTTTCTTTTTCTGGATAAGATTAAGGAAAAACTTGCTTATCAGAATCTCTAAGAAGGTAAAAGAAGATATTATAAGTCACAGAAAGATACTTTCTTTCTACTAGTACAGTCCCCAGCTGCAACATGTTGGACTTGACTGTGGGCAGCAAGGAGACCCCTCTGGAGTCTATTCCTGTTTTAGCTCTATGATCTCCTCTTACAGGACAAATGGAGTCCAGAAACTGTTAAGGCTGAACATTGTCAGCACAACCTCCCCTTTTTTGGTAGAGTCATTGAAGGTTAAACCTGATATTTAATTTTATTAGTTTGGTTAAAATTGAATTCGAGGGAAAGGACACAAAGTGAAGGAAAGGAAACGTAGGAAGAAGAAGAAGAGGAAGGAAAGAAGAAAGATTTGTGAGGAGGCCTATATTGTTTGTTGATATTGAATTACATTACAATGATAAGTGGGAGATATTTGAGAATGTTAATTATAATCTACTGTTCAGTGATAAAGTTTTAGACCAGTTGAAGAGACTATAAAACATTGCTACTATTCTAACTTCATGGATGAATAAAAGGGCTCGAGGTACACAGTTGTACTTTAGACTCAGAACTGTGCTTTTTAACATCATGCAGAGTGAATGAAAGATTTCTCTGCCAACAACACATTTTCTGACTTTTAACCTTAATTTTCTCACAGAGGGAATAGGAGGAAAGGCCTCTGGAAAAATTTTCAAATGCAGTCATATTTTAATTCTTGGATGCTATTTTGTTTGTTGTTGTTGTTGTTGTTGTTAGAAAGAGAGTGGTGGAGAGGGGCAGAGAGAGAGAGAGAGAGAGATTGAAAGAGAGAGAGAGAGAATCCCAAGCAGGCTTTACGCACAGCACACAACCAACCATGGTGTTCACACAGCCCGACTCAGGGTCCCACAATCCTGGGATCATTACCTGAGCCAAAATCAAGACTCTGATGCTCAACCAATTGAGCCACCCAGGCATCCTTAATTCTTGGATGCTATTAATGGGAATGTTGCATATGGATTTTCTTTTTTCTTATTTTCTGAGTGGCAAAATAGTGCAACATTTAAAAATACATTCATATATAAGTGCCCCCTCTTTGGGCTTTTGGGTCTGAAATGAAAGTTTCTCAAAGGTGATTTCCCATCAAGTAGGGCAAAGGTTCAGCAATGTGGATCTTTCTGAGACTGAGATTTATTATTATTTTCCCAGAGGTTCCTGAGAATTGCTTGTTACTGCTCTTTGACTATCTTCAGAGATTGTGTGACCTGGTATGTGACCCTCAGCATATTAAAATTCTGAGATAATGAGTTTAAAAAAGAAAACTCCACAATTTATGGGCTGTCATTAAAAGACACAGGGTCGTAAATAAGATGATTATTTGCAAATAGAAATGGGGAGGTGGGGAGATGCTCTTAGAGGATATTATTCTATTCCTCATTATCTCTAGCCTATATTACTGTCCAGTTTGCTTACTGGTCTCCTGCCTAAGTGACCTCCATCCGAGTGTTCTTTCTCATATGATTGTATTACTGCCTTGCTTAGCATTCCTCAATAATTCACCATTGTCTACAGCAAAAAACAACTACTAAATTTTGTTGCGTATCTCAGACAGAGTTGTATATGATCTATTCCCCTGTCCATTTTTTTCTAAGTTGCAGTAATGAGCTCCCTGCCCTCCCCCTCAAACCTGACATTCTTTCTCATGCCTCCCTATATGTTTCCCTTCACTTGCTTCATTCCAGAAAAACCCTTCCATTCCAAACTCTGTCTAGTCCCTCCTATTTTGTTGTTAATTTTTTTAATGTTTACTTATTTTTGACAGAGAGAGAGACAGAGAACGAGCAGGGGAGGGGCAGAGAGAGAGGGAGACAGAGAATCTGAAGCAGGCTCCAGGCTCCGAGCTGTCAGCACAGAGCCCGATGCAGGGCTTGAACTCACAGACTGCGAGATCATGACCTGGGCCGAAGTCGGACGCCCAACCGACTGAGCCACCCAGTCACCCCAGTTGTTGTTAATTTTTAACCAGCCTACTGCTCACCAGGCCTTATACTAAAAAATCCATGAGACTTTTCTTAACTGCCTCTTATGTACCCCTCTGTGGGTGGCTGGATAATGCCTTCCAAAGATGTCTAGGTCCTGAGCCCTGGAACCTATGGATTTTATTTTATATGACAGGGATGAGTTTGCTGCTATGATTAAGTTAAGGATTATAAAAAGAGGTTATTTTGGATTATCACAGTGGCCTTCAATGTAATCACACACGTCCTTATGAAAGGGAGGGAAAGGGAAATTAGACTTTAGAGGACAAGGCTCTGTAGTGGCAGAAGCAGTGACTGGAGTTACATGCTTTAAACATGGAGGAAGAGGTCACAAACCAAGGAATAGAAGTAACCACTAGAAGCTGGAAAAAGCAAGGAAATTGATCCTCCCCTAGAGACTCTGAAGGAAGCATGGCCTTGCCAACTGTGTGGTGTTGACCTGGTGAAATCTGTTTTGGACTTCTGGGCTCCATAAGTACCAGAGAATAAAGTTCTGATGTTTCAAGCCACTGAATTTGTGGGAACTCATTACAGTAGCAATAGGAAACTAACATACCTTTTCTGCCTTGCACACTCCTTTTGAGTATTTCATGCTTTTGTAGTCATTTGTATACTTGCTGTCTCTCTAAATCAGTGATCTGTACTCTACTCAGATCCAACAACTTATTTATCATGCCCCTTTCACTGTCCTGAGGTGAAATTCACCTGTGCTCATAATTTGAAAAATCAACACAATGCCTTACCTTTAATATATGGAAAAATGAAAGGAAAATTAAGATTTATAATTAAATTATACTTGTTTCTATGTATAAATATTAAGCATGATTAAATGTCAAGACAACTATGATAGACACTGACTCGTATAAATAAGATAATTGTGAATGTGACAGCTGCATATGCAAATCAATACAGGTGTGTTTCTTTGGTGACTCAAATCCTAAAAGGGTAATTACTGTTTCTCTCTTTTTTTTTCTGTTTATCATTACTTTTTATTGTTGACGAAACCACGTAGAACTCTCAGCAAGTCCCAACAACAAAAAATAAAATAAAAGTATATATAATTATTCCTAGACTTTCATAATATTTGCATTCTTGGAGAATTCACTGTAAGTTAAAACTATGAAAATTCTTTGTGTGTTTTGGTTAATGTCCAGGCTCAGATGATGTCAGAAATGTTTTTAGCACATGAGTGTCTGGTAAGAGATTGGGAAATCGTTGGGGAGCTGGGACATTTCTTGACATGTGAAGTGTCCTATGAACTGTGGAATGTCAAAGACCTTGAGCCTGTGCACACTACATGCCAAAAGCACCTCAGAATCATTAGAGCAACCAGAAATGTCCCCACAAACATCCAGAATCCTTCAGTGAGAACCACTGCTAATGTATTCTCAGCTCCATGTAACCAGTGAGTGTGTCTTATTCATCCAAATGGTCTCCAAATCTATCTTGGCTTCTAACACATAGCAGATGTTAGGCACCTGCATGTGGTGTGAAGAAAAGGTTGTGTAAATATCGTGTAGTGTTCTTTTTGTTTTTTCATAAATATCAGTAAGGTCAAGGTGACTGATAACATTCAAATTCTCTATATCATTTTTGTTTTAAACAGCTTCATTAAGATATGATTGGATTCAGACCATACAATTTACCCTAAGTGTACAACTCATTGGCTTTAGTATAGTCACAGAGATGTGAAACCATCATGATCCTCAGTTTTAGAACATTTTTTATCATCTCATAAAGAAACCCAGTACTGTCTAGCCATCGACTCCATATATCTCCATTTGCTTCAGAAAATAAACAGACAATAAACAATTGCTAAGGTACTTTATGTCTCTAGATTTGCTAATCTGGGTATTTCATCTAAATAGGATCGTCTAATATTATCTATTAATAGTAGCTTCTTTCATTTATTAAGTTTCTGAGATTCATCCATGTTACAGTATGTACCAGTCCTTCATTCATCTTTTGTGGCTAGCTAATATTTTATTGTATGGATATATCACTTTTTGTTCATTAAATTAATCAAATCCTCCTTATTTTCTTTACCCTCTACTATTTATGTTTTTCTGTAGTTGCTGAGATGTGTTAAAAGTTAACATTTCCTACCATGATTGTACAAATGTTAAATTCTTTTTGACTTTGTCAATTGCTTAATATATTTTGAAGCGTCTTAGGCATTTATATATTTATGATTATATATCTTCCTGCTATACTGACTCTTTTATTGTTATCCCCAATAGTAAATACTGTTTCTCTTGAAGTCTGTTTTATGTTACACATACACACACACACACACACACACACACACACACAACACACACACACAAGCTAGCTTTCTTATATTTCCTGCTGGTATCAGCTAATTTTCTACATGTTTACTTAAACGTTTTCTGTGCATACAGTTGGATCTTGCTTTTATATTCATTCTGATAATCTCTTCCTTCTTATTGGAAAATTTAGTCTATAAACATTGAATAAAATTATTTTTATATTCAGATTTAGGTCCATTATGTTGTTTTTAGTTTGTTATATCTATCTTCTCTTTTTCTCATTCCTTTCTTACACTCTTCTGAATATTTTATAGAATTCGACTTTAATTTTTTATTGACTATTTCACCCTAGATCTTTGAATACATTATAAACTTCTCTCATTTTTTTCTTGAAAGTCACATGTACTTAAATTATGGCATAAAATAGTATTTTATAATTGCCTGTGCTTTTGTAATAATTTGTGAAATAGCTTATTGCCATTTGGATACTTTTCATTCATTCCTAAAGATCTGAAATTTCCTCCAGCATGATTTCTCTTCAGCCTGAAGATCTTCCTTTATTATATCTTGCTGCATTGCCTTGTCATGAAAAATTCCCTTAGCTTTTGTTTGAGTATGATTTGTCCAGGTATAGATTCTTGGAATTAATTCAAACTGGGGTTTGCTAAGCTTTTTGAATCTATAAATGTATATCTGTCACCAAATTGGGAAGTTAGTTCTGTCACTATATGTCTAAATATCTTGCTCTGCACCATTTTCTCTCTCCTCTTCTTCTGGGACAAGTACTTCTATATAATACCTTTTGAAGCTTGTCCCATAGATCCCCGAGGCTCTTTTAATTTTTGCAGTTGTTACCTCTCTCTTCTTCAATTGTTATGTTTTCTTGATTTATCTTCAAGATCAACATTTCTTTATCATCTCTATGTTCTTATGATACTAATCCAGTGATTAGTTTTTGGGTTCTTTTTTTTTTTTTCCAGATTTCCTACTTATGTGCTATTTCTATCTTTTAATTTGACACAAGTGTATTTTCTTTTACCTCATTGATCATAATTCAAATAGTGGCTTTAAAGTCCTCATCTAATAGTTCTAGCACCTGGGTCGTCTCAGAGTTAGTTTGCATCAAGCATCTTTTCCTTTGAGAATGGGTTACATTTTCCTTGCTCAGGTAATTTTGGATGTTATAAATGTTATGTTGTGGATTATCTGGATCGTATATTATATTGCAACAATATATTGATATATCATCAAAATGTTGATATTGTTATTTTTTACAGATGAAATCTGAATCGGTACCAAGTTCAGTTATTTAAACCTCCAGTCTTAGAAACTTTCAGTTATCACTGTGCAAGCTTGATTCAGGGTTTGGCCAGTGATTTCCTTCTCTGCCCCTCTGCATTCTAGAGTTCTTTTATCACTCTCTAGTGGTTTTGCTTGCCCTAATTAGGACTCCTTTCTCTGATTCCTCTGGGTAAAAGGATGATTAAATTTCGGTGTTTTTCTTTTTTTTTTTTTTTAATGTTTTTATTTATTTTTGAGACAGAGAGAGATAGGGCATGAGCAGGCGAGGGGCAGAGAGAGAAGGAGACGCAGAATCTGAAGCAGGCTCCAGGCTCTGAGCTGTCAGCACAGAGCCCGATGTGGGGCCCGAACTCACGGACCGCGAGATCATGACCTGAGCCGAAGTCGGACACTTAACCAACTAAGCCACCCAGGCACCCCTCTTTTTTTTTTTTAATCATAGTTTTAACCATCACTTCAACTATGGCCGGCCTCAGAGTAAAGCTGCAACAAAACAAGGCACTCAGTCTATTCACATGCTCCAAGTATCAACTCTCCCCCAAGACATGTCACCTTGGTAGTGTTCAGATCCCTCCAGATCCTTCCATTGTTTTTGTTGTTGTTGTTTTTCTTGGCTAGGTTCTTTGTTCTTTGTGGGAGGGTTGGTTTCTTAAAACTTACTCTTCTATATCAAAAGCATGTTAATTTCCTTTTCTAGAAAAAAAATTACAAAGATCCGAAAATAAATCATAGCTTTACATTATTTTTAAGCTTTATATTATTTTACATGAACTTGAAGTTTTCGTGCACAATTCACGATCTGTGTTCTTCTTTCGTATAAACAACCAAAGGACTGTCTTTTGCTCTGAAAATTCAACAATTGCTGTAGATGTAATAGTTCAGACCTCTGGACAGCAGTGTGTTTGTTCAAAGCTACAACTATGACTCTGTTCAGAGTGGGAAGTTTCTGTGATAATTTTGCAAATGGATGAAAATACTAGTGGGCTTTCTTGAACTCACTCTGGGCGTTAATTGCCCCTATTTCTGAAGACAGCAGGGAAGAGGAAAGTTGGCAAGGAAGAGTAAGAGCAGCCAACATTGCCTTCTCTTTTCTCTGTGCTCTAGTGAAAAGAGGATGAAACATCACAGAGAGATGAAAATCTTTTGGTTTGCTGTGAATCAGGCCAGCATGTTTGATGACTCAGGGAAGGCATTGATGGGTACAATGTTAGAAGAAGAAAGTGACAGCAAGGGCAGGTTATGAACATATTGTTCCGCCTGTAAAATAGCCACTTGCCTACTTGCCCGGTACAAAGAGTGATTTATCCAGGCAAGAACACCCTGTAGGGAAGTGGATCAAAAGAGAGCACCAGCAAGTGAGATGAACTAGCACAGGGCTTCTCAAACTTTAGTGTGCAAGCCAATTTCCTGGGGCATCTTGTTCAAATGCAGATTCAGACTCAGGAGTTCTGGGTGGGCCTGGGATTCTGCATTTCTAACCAGTTCCAGCATGGAACTGGTGGTACAGTTGCTCCTGTAAGTAGCAACAAACCAGAAGCTATCCTGTGGCAGCATTTTGCCTACAGCTGACCCTGGTGCCAGGTGAGGAGAGTGAAATGATGATTTCATTTATTTTACTGCCAGGAAAAATTCCATGGGGGGAAAAGTGTAAACATTTTTGCTTGAGTTGGTCAATTTTTTGTGCGTTGTCCGAATATGTTATTAATTTATTATCAGGGGTAGTACTGATTAAGTTCCCACTCATCCGGCTGTTGTGCAGTAACACGGCTCGTTATATGTTGTAAGGTGTCAACAGCTGTGTTATTGATGGTGATGCAATTTTCCTCACTGATAATTATTATAAAACTCCTGTTTTCAGTTGGGGATTATTTTACCCTGCTATTCTTTCTGTGGCATTTCTCACCGTTCTTTAAATCTGTGGGGTTTTTTCCCCCCACGCATTAAAAAATAAACATCTATTTCGTTTTGAATTAAGCGTGGGTTTTTAGGTTATATTTTACTTTAGTGTTTAATATTTGTGATCATAAAACACATAGGAAAAATTACATAGTTTATTCTCTGCTTTGTAACTATATTCTCTAAGACACAAAGTAAGATGGGCAGGACAAATGATCTCTGTGCTTCTTCCAGGTACAAAGGGCAGTTTAGAGAGCAAGGACACTAAAAGTGTTAGAATATTAGAAATCAGGGTGTTTAGATGGTGTAGTAGGACAATGGAAATAGTATCCAAAAAATCCTTGCAGAGAAATTTGATAACTCTGGGTGGCTAATCTTTAGAATATATTGCCAAAATAATCTTCAAAATTTATATGACCCCCTAAGATACTCCTTCTTTAAAAAAAAAAAATATATATATATATATATATATATATATATATATATATATATATATTTATTTTATTGTCAAATTGGTTTCCATACTACACTCAGTGCTCATCCCAACAGGTGCCCTCCTCAATGCCCATCACCCTCTTTCCTCTCCCCCAACCCCCATCAACCCTCAGTTCTCAGTATTTAAGAGCCTCTTATGGTTTGCCTCCCTCCCTTTCTGTAACTTTTTTTTTCCCCTTCCCCTCCCCCTGGTCTTCTGTTAAGTTTCTCAGGAGCCACATAAGAGTGAAAACATATGCTATCTGTCTTTCTCTGCCTGACTTATTTCACCTAGCATAATACCCTCCACTTCCTTCCACATTGCTACAAAAGGCCAGATTTCATTCTTTCTCATTGCCACATAGTATTCCATTGTATGTATAAACCACATCTTCTTTATCCATTTGTCAGTTGATGGACATTTAGGCTCATTCCATAATTTGGCTATTGTTGAAATTGCTGCTATAAACATTGGGGTACATGTGCCCCTATGCATCAGCACTCCTGTATCCCTTGGGTAAATTCCTAGCAGTGCTATTGCTGGGTCATAGGGTAGATCTATTTTTAATTTTTTGAGGAACCTCCACACTGTTTTCCAGAGCGGCTGCACCAGTTTGCATTCCCACCAAGAGTGCAAGAGAGTTCCTGTTTCTCCACATCCTCTCCAGCATCTATAGTCTCCTGATTTGTTCATTTTAGCCACTCTGACCGGCGGGAGGTGGTATCTCAGTGTTGTTTTGATTTGTATTTCCCTGATGAGGAGTGACGTTGAGCATCTTTTCATGTGTCTGTTGGCCATCTGGATGCCTTCTTTAGAAAAGTGTCTATTCACGTCTTCTGCCCATTTCTTCACTGGATTATTTGTTTTTTGGGTGTGGAGTTTGGTGAGTTCTTTATAGATTTTGGATACTAACCCTTTTCTGATATGTCATTTGCAAATATTTTCTCCCATTCCGTCAGTTGCTTTTTGTTGATTGTTTCCTTTGCAGTGCAGAAGTTTTTATCTTCATGAGGTCCCAATAGTTCATTTTTGCTTTTAATTCCCTTGCCTTTGGAGATGTGTCAAGTAACAAATTGCTGTGACTGAGGTCAGAGAGGTTTTTTTTCCAGATACTCCTTCCCATTTCACTCAGCCTCATCTTAACACTGTCCAAACAGAAGTCAGTCATCATCTTTAGTCCCACGAGTGTGGTGTTTTACCCTGAAAGATTAGAAGCTCCTTGAGGATTTGTACTCTCATTCAACAAATATTCAACTGTTTTTAAAAGACATTATTGAGAGGCACAGATGAAAAATTACATTTTGATACAGTAGGTAAGAAAGACCTGTTCTCAAATAAATTAAAAAAAAGGAAAAGAAAATTAAATCACATATGAGAGGGGCAAATGATTTGGTGTCTCAAAGGAGATGGAAAAAACATCATTCCTCTGGAAGCTTTGGAGGAGGTTTCTGGCAAAGGAGAGTCAAAGAACCTGGTCTTGAAGGATTCGTGGATTTGTGATAGACATAGGAGGCTGGCCATGTTTGGAGCCAAAGGGACCTCATTATCAGATGCTCACATGATCATAAACTTAGGGACAGGGGGGTCCCTGTAAACATACCCACACAGATGTTTACAGAGTAAATACTTTAAATGAGTTACAGGTAAGCTGGGCTACTCAACCTCAGCCGTTTACTCCAGTGAGGTATACAAATGTTATCACTTTCATGCAGATTTAAGTTAGTGTTTATATTATCTATTATTGTAAAATAAACTGCTCCTAACGGCTTTAGAAAGCCAGTCTCCTTCCACTCCTTTCCTTCTCATGATTCTCTGGGATGACTGCGTAGATTTTCCGCTGATCTCTTGTGATACCCGTCATGTGATGCCTCTCATTTGATGACAGTCAGAAGGTACCTAGGGCTGAATTCGTCCATAAGCTTGACAGAGATGTTACAATAGCTGGAACTTTCTTCCTCTCCCTATGGTTTATCCATGTAGATTGTCCATCAAGAAAGCAGAACTTCTTACATGGTGATTCAGGGCTGCCAAAAGTGAGCATTCCAAGAGAAAGGAATTAAAATCTGCCCATTGTCTTCAATGCTAGTCTTAGAATTGATACCTCTGCCAGATTATGTTGGTTAATATGTGACCAGGCAGCCCAGTTTCATTGTGGAAGGTATGTGAATGTCAGAAGAAGTGCTTCGTTGGGGATCATATTTTGAAACTAGCTATCCCCGGAAGCAATATTGAATGTTTAAATATGTAATGTCAACAAAAATTTAAATAGAAAAACCCCCATTTTGTCTTTGTAGAGCCATGTTTATTTTTTAAATTTATTTTCATTTTCTTATTTATTTATTTATTTATTTATTTATGAGAGGAGGGGGAGAGGGAAAGAAAGAGAGAGAATCTTAAGCAGGTTCCATGTCCAGTGTGGAGCCCAACACAGGGCTTGATCTCACGACCATGAGAACATGACCTGAGCCAAAATTAAGAGTTAGACACTTAACTGACTGAGATACCCGGGTGCCCCTGTAAAGCCATTTTATGGTTGAATTAAGATATGGTTGATCAGTTTGGCAGTGGAGTGTAGTGAAGAGAAAATCAAGGACAAAGCCAAGATTTGAACCTGCATAGCTATAAAAATCACGGTATCATTAGTAATGATAATTCACGCAAAAGAAGATTTAAGATAATTTATTCATAGAATAATGATGTCAAGAAGTAGATCTTCAGTATAATATTATGAGATTAATTGGTTAAATCTGGGTTTCCAACAGAGTGCTCATTATATGTAAAGGCTAGTGCACCAGAGTGACATTCATAGTGAGGTGAGGGCAGGAGATGCAGATGTGAAAGTCTTGTCAACAGAGATGACACAGCATAAAATTTATGGTGCACACGGCTAGGAAACTGGTGGAATAAAGACACACAGAGGCTAGATTATAAAACCTTTTGGAAATTTTTTTTTTGTGATGGAGAAAGGGGAAAATGAAACCAGCAGACGGAGAGAGGTAATGAGGTAAGATGTAAAACAAATTTGATCAGTATCATAGTAGCCAAACAGGTGTTTAACACTGTTAAATGCTCCAGAAAGCTGGAAGAACATGAAGCCTGAGAAATAGTTGTTTAATTAGTAGTTGGACCAACAGAAATGAAGGGGGTGATTCTTCTAGGGAATCTCTCAGTAAGCTGTCTCTAACTTCAACAGATGCTGGGCAAACATATGTATAGTGTTTTTGGTTTGTTTGTTGGTTTGTTTTTTCTCTGGAGGAAAGCAGACTCTAGTAACAAAGAAGGTTCAGGAATAGCTATTGGGTCAGCAATGAACAGTGTTTGCCACACTGCAAAATCTTTATATATTTTACCTTTTTTCCTTGTCATTTTTCTGGCTAAACTTTTTAGTGTCTTATTGAATAGAAGCAGTAACAGCTTGCATCCATGCCCTTTTAACTGGACTTAAAAGGAAAGTTTCTCATATTTTATATATCTGAGTATGAAATTTACTATAAGTTTTGGGAAGACAACCTTTATAAGTTAAGGATAGTAGTTAAGAAAATTCAATTCACATTCTAGATTATGTTTTCTATTTCTGTTGAGATGATAATATGTTTTTTGTGCTTTAATTTGTTTAATGTGGTAGATTATACTAAAAATTCTTAGTCTAATATCATTCTTGAATTCCTGGAAGATCACTTGAATTTTTGGGAAGAACTCAAATTATGATTTGATTATATGATTTATCATAAAATAATATGATTTATTATTATTTGTAATACATGGATGAAATTATTAATATTTTGTTTATAGTTTGTTTAAAACTTAATAAATTTGAAAGTTGTCTGCAGTGGTCCTTTCTCATAATATCCTTGTCAGATAATAGTATTGACAGTTTAAGAGTGTCATTAAATGAGTTGAAAACCTGTTCCTCTGTTTCGTTTTAGTTGAACTCTGCATGCGAGTAATCTGTTTTTAGAAAATTTGTTGTAATGTTCATTTAAACCTTATAGGTCTAGTGTCACATGTTTTTTGGGTAGGTTTTTTCTATGGGTCTATTTGGGTTATTTCTTTTTAAGTATTTTTGGCATGGAATATTTTATATACTTATAGAAAACTGTTGAATTCATTACAAACTTTAATTTTACTGCCATAAAGTTTTATAAGGAAAGGCTCTATTGCATCCAGAGATTTGTCCAATCATCATTTTTGATTTTGCATTGTGTGTGTCTCTTCATTTGACTAGTCTTTTCGAAAAACCTGCCTTTAATTTTTTAAATCTTTATATCATGTCTGTGGTAAGCAGAATATTGGTCCCCCTAAAGAGGTCCATGTCCTAACCTCTAGAACTTGTGAACACATTGTTACCTGACAAGGAGATTAAAGTTGTAGATGAAATTAAGTTTTCTAATCATCTGATCTTATTTTTTTTTAAATATTTATTTTTATTTTTGAGACAGAGAGAGACAGAGCATGAACAGGGGAGGGGCAGAGAGAGAGGCAGACACAGAATCTGAAACGGGCTCCAGGCTCTGAGCTGTCAGCACAGAGCCCGACGCGGGGCTCGAACTCGCGGACCGTGAGATCATGACCTGAGCCGAAGTCGGCTGCTTAACCGACTGAGCCACCCAGGCGCCCCAACTAATCATCTGATCTTAAAATAAGGATGTTACCTTGGTTTATCTTATGGGCCCAATATAATCACAAGGATCCTTAAAAGTGTCAGAGTAAAGCAATATGAGAAAGACTTGACTGGGCATTGTTGGCTTTGAAGATGGAAGGAGGCCACAAGTCAAGGAAAGCAGTAGCCTGTAGAAGCTGGAGAAGGCAAGGAAATGGATTTGACCCTAGAACCTCTGTAAGAAATGCAGCCTTCCTGACACCTTGATTTTAACTCATTAAAACACATTTCAGACTTCTGACCTTCAAGACAGTAACATCATAAATTTGTATTTTTTTTAAGTGACTAACATTGTGATAATTTCTCCTAGCAGCAGTGGAATTTGCTGTTTTGGTGTCTGGAATGGGCTGTTACCGAAAAACATGAAAGTAGTTTTAGAATTGGGCAGTGAGCAGGAGGCTGAAAGAATTTCGAAGAAGGCAGAATGAGGCCAGATTGCCTTGACATTGAAGACTCTGCCAGCGAGGATTCAGATGGAAGTGAAAGGAGGAACATGTTATTGGAAATGCGAGGAAAGTGGATGCTTATCATTTAGTGGCAGAAAATTAGCTGAATTGTGGCCTGAGGCCATGTGAAAAGCAAAGCTTGGCAATGATGAACTTGGATGTTTAGCCGTGGAGACTTTCAAGCAAAGAGTTGAAGGTGTAGCCTAGTTGCTTATAATGCAAGAGGAATGTCTTAGATTGCTCTTCTTCCAGAATCTCAATTCATAAATATCCCACTCTCTAACCATTGCCACCTCTCTTTCTATCCCACTCCCTCCTCTCATGTCCTAAATACGACACTTTTTAAGTCCTACTTGGTTCTACAATTCATTGGCTTTCACCATTCCACACTTCCCTTTGGTACGTCTAGGACTGAAATAAATGAGAGAGTTGACATCTCGAATGTCAACTTGTTATTATTAATGGCATGTCATCTTCCTCCAAAAAAATTGGGAGATAGAAGGTAAAAAGAAAACAAAAGAAGTCCTAACACCAACCACAATCTTTCTTCTTAAAAAAGGAGAGCTGATAGGGGATACTGGGAATAAGATATTTATTGCAATGTTGCATTTGGCCATAATGAAGGATTTAAAGCAACTAAAAGAAAAATCTGAGTATCCTGCATTTTAAATCCCATTTTACTGATAACTCTGCTTTCTTTCATCATTTGGGATTAAATACAACATAAAAACTTTTATAAGGGGATCAAGTTAGAAGAAACAAATGCAGAAATCCTGTCATTCTATCAATTGTCACACATCTAGGGAAAATTAATGTATGCATTCATGCATGCACTGAACATGTTTATTAAGCATCTATTTTCTATCAAGCACCACAACAGAAGCTGGGGATTCAATGGTGAGGAAAAGGCAGACAAAAATAATTATGAAATATATTTATTAAAATAAGAATTTATAAAGAAATGGACAGTTTATTTTCTGTGTACATATTATTTGTTCAAAACAAAAGACACTGATTATGTCCCTGGTGGACCCCTTCAAAACACATCTATGAATAAGAGGATTGATAGTAAATTCCAAGTTGAATTATTTAATTAAAATGTACTTAGAGGAATTTTAAAGACGATGGGGCAGAAAGAACTGAGGAATAAGTCCAAAGATTGTACCTATGATAGCAACCCCAAAACAGTTTTAAAAAAACAAATATTTATATTTGCCCCCGTCACCTTCATCTGTAGGTCATCTGTGGTTCTTTTTTTTAATTAAAATATTTTTAATGTTTATTTTTGAGAGAGGGAGGACAAGTGGGGGAGGGGCAGAGAGAGAGGGAGACACAGGATCTGAAGCAGGTTCCAGGCTCTGAGCTGTCAGCACAGAGCCTGACAAGGGGCTCGAACCCACGAACTGTGTGAGCTCATGACCTGAGCCGAAGTCAGATGTTTAACCGACTGAGCCACCCAGGTGCCCTGATAAGTCATCTGTGGTTCTATCCCAAATTTCCTTCACTGTCCTGGATTCTAAGCTGAGGGAGCATCCTTTGCCTGAGGCAAATCATTATTGTGGGAGAGTGGAAATAGCAATAGGGAACAAGCCAATGACTCTTCAAACCTCCACTTACACGTAGCTTATGTTCTACTCACATTCCATTGGCCATCGCAAATCAGATGGACAAGCTAATCTCAATGCATGAGGGAAAATATGTCTCTTGAGAGAGAAGGAGAGAAAATACTTAGGAACTAAATTGATATTTATTTAAATAAAATGCAAATGGTTCTTTGAAAAGGCAGAGTACAAAGACTGAGGAAAAAATAGAGACCATACGTTCAAAATAGATTCAGCTGTGTTTCAGAAATTCTAATTAACGTCGATCTTATATGGCCGAAGAGGAAGCCTGGTATACTGAACTGGGTCAAGCTGCAGACAATAGAATATGATCTAATTAATCAGAAGAACATTTTTTTTTTTACACCAAGAAATAGAAACTCACAGAATTATTGAAAAGGCTAGGAATTGGTTCTAGGCTAAAGTAAAGGAATGATTTCTAGGCTCACAACTGATCTACCTCTGCTGCAATTGTTAAATGGGCCTCTGGCTTCATAGAAAGCTGACAGTCCAGGCAGCTGCTGTCACCACTGCTGTTTGCAAAGCGTGCTCCTTCTGCCATGAAAATGCCAGAGAAATAACCTGCAAATTGGGAAGTTGCTAATGGGGCTCTAGAGCCTTCTCGTATCTGCTCTATTCTGTGCCAGCAGAGTAAATGCTGTGCTCCCTACCTACCTCACATAACATTTTTAGGAGTCAAAGCTTATACAGGGCACTAATTGGTGGAATAGAAGCACACTGAGAAACCTAGCTCTAAGAAAATCAGGGAAGGTAATTCTTTTTTTTTTCTATAATAGAAAGGCTTCATTTAATCTTTGTAATAATTCTATTTCATTATTCTGCTCTTTTGACTTAGACGCTAATCATACAAATAAACAGAAACAAAACTCAATTAGAAATTGGATAAACATCACACTTGGTATATATCGTCTTTTTTCAGAAGCGTGATATATTAGGTAAAAAATTCAGTCCTAAGAACTGAAAGACATTCTTTTCTAAGGCTAATGAGGAAAAACAAAATTAGCAATGATTTACATTTAATCAACTCTCATTTACAGAGAGAACATTTCTGATTAAAATTTGAGAGAAATTGATGAAATTAAATATACTTTTGTTTACCTATTCACTTTTTTCAAAAAATTAGCACTTTTTCTACATTTTGTTTAAAAAATGAAAGAAAAGAAAGCTACAGGGAAGTTAGAAGAATGGTATTTGAATAACTTATTGTCATTTACTTATTTCATCAACTGTTAATTGTCATATTTGCATTCTCTCTCTCCCTCCCCCCTCCCTCTGAGTCTCCCCCAACCCCCCCCACCCCTGCCCTCATAAAACACATGCTTTAATCTCTTTGTCCCTCTACACATGACTTGGTTTCTGCAGAACCATTTGAAAGTAAGGTGCACACATCATGACCCTTCACCCCTAAATAATTCAACACGAATATCCTAAGAACAAGGACATTTTCCTCCATAACCACAATACCATTAACACATTCACAAATTTTAACATTGACTCAATGGGAAGTGTAACTTTTAGCTTTCTCTGCATTAAAAAAGAGGTAGGAATGGATGTTGACTGAACCCAGGCACATTATCTTCCATTTTTAAGTTCAAGAACTGCCTTCCTCTATATAGGGGTTGACTTTGATGTCTAAAGCTGTCACTATCCTGTCAGTCCCTGAAGGTGAATTTTCTACTCAATTCCATTCAGAATCATTTCCCTTCTGGATAGAAATTATCATAAATGTAGCCATTCATTCCTGTTATGCCCTGAGAATAGACTCAGGGTAGGTTGAACTTGTAGTGCCAGAGTCAGGCTCTGACAGGGCACATCTGTTTGGTGCCAGCAGATGTGGCTGTGGCCATGGAATTCATTTGCAGAGCCATGAACAGGGAGAAAGTGGAGTGTTTTTGTTGACCTCTTTGGTTCTAATGATGTTCTCAAATAATAAGGATGAAGGAAATATACGAAAATGATCTCCTCTGTTACTTCTATAACTGAAGCCCATTAAGGTAAAATAAAATTCAGAAGGAACAGCAAAAAAAAATGTGTTTTCCTTTATTAACTCTATACAGTAAACATAATTCAAACTCAACTCCCTTTGTGGCATTGATGCAAAGCAACTACCTAGAAGCCCAACTAGCTACAGCCTCTTTTATTTCATTCATCTCTAGAGGGAGGGCCTGAAATATGTGAGCCTCAGACTTCTGCTCAGGTCATGATCTCACGTTTTGTGAGTTCAAGCCCCTCACAGGGGCCTCCTACTGTCCCTGTCCATGCAGAGCCTGCTTCAGATCCTCTGTCTCCCTCTCTCTCTGCCCCTCCATCTCTCTCTCTCTCTCTCTCTCTCTCTCTCTGTCTCTCAAATATACATTTTAAAAAAGTATACAAAACAGACTTCAGCAAATGTTAAGAGCAGTCCAAACGGGGGAGAGAAAGGTGAAGACTTCTGAAATACAAAGAAGTTGCTCCCTGAGTTGATTTCCTCCCAATGACCCGGTCTTTCTTTTGGAAGTGTCCTGACTATAAATCAAACTTGCACATTTCAAATAAAAAATGACACAAGTTTTTCTTACCCACCCAAGTATGAGCATTTCTGGAAGAGTTTAAAGTCCACCATTTTTTCAACATTTTTTAAGACTTTTACAATGTTTTTATTTTATTTTATTTTATTATTTTTTTGATGTTTTAAAATTTATTTTTGAGACAGAGACAGAGCATGAGCAGGGGAGGGGCAGAGAGAGAGAGAGAGACAGACAGAATCCGAAGCAGGCTCCAGGCTCTGAGCTGTCAGCACAAAGTCCGACCTGGGGCTCCAACCCACAGACTGCGAGATCATGACCTGAGCTGAAGTTCGACGCTTAGCCTACTGAGCCACCCAGGCGCCCCTACAATGTTTTCATTATTTATTTTTGAGAGAGAGAGAGAGAGAGAGCAAGCACGCGCACCAGTGGGGGAGGAACAAAGAGAGAAAGGAAGACACAGACTCCCAAACAGGCTCCAGGCTCCAGGCTCCAAGCTGTCAGCACAGAGCCTGACCCAGGGCTCCAAGCCATGGACTGCAAGATCATTACCTGAGCCAAAGTCAGATGCTTAACCAACTGAGCCACCCACATGCCCCTAAAGTCCACCATTTTTAAATGTTCTTAAGCTGCCCAACTCTTGCAGCTTCCAGTACAGTGACGAGGAGGCTTTCATTTTGTAAAAATTTTAAATTAATCCAGATTTGACTTTTCACTGTTTTCATTTTTTTACCTTAGAAACTTAAAAATTCTGAGGTAGAAATTTCAGAAGTGTTTAAAATCGAATATAAGAAAAGTGACTCATGAAGAAACCAATCTCACTGAGGGCTGAGGTTTCATCTATGGGCTTCCCCATCATTTTGTAAAAAGTCTACAGATTATTTGATAGTAATTTTAATGCATATGTACGAAGGACCTAATAGATGTTAATTTAGTATTTATCAAACACTAAGATACATTTTGGGGAAAGATTCAATCAAATTTGAGCATGTAAGTCTAACAAACAGGTAAGATCTATATGCTTAAGGTAGGTAACTGTACCAGAAAATGCACATCTGCCTTTTAATATTCTCCCTAATAGGGAGATACCATGATGCTTAAAACATGGTCTCAAGAAGTAAAAGTTCGTTGTGGTAGACCTTGAAAGAAAAATTAACTATTTTTGAAAAGATGATTTAAGGATATGTTTATTGAGGATCCGCTATGTTCAAACTTTTGTGTAAAGTATATCCGTATTAAATAATGAAAGAAGTGCTCATATATTCTCTTTCGAAAACACATACCAACAATCCAACTTAAACCAAAGAGAGCATCACCTAGGACCCTCATGCCAAACCCACCCCCATTCTCACACCCTCCACCTTCTATCACTCACCTGCTGCAAATACATCAATGGCACAGCACGGATTGATACATCGTGAAAAGGATGCCATTTCCCTTCTTAGGACTTGAAGAGAAAGAAGTATTTTTCATCCTGACTTTGCCCTTATGCCTTTGCTCTGCCCTTAGTTAATGTATGGTGTTTTTGTATAGTGATATAGTAGATGCAGTGCTTGAATCATGGACCAATCAGCATCAGCACAACCTGTTTTTGTAGTCATATCTTCTGTGATTTCCAGTATGGACCATGCTCCCCCACCTTTTTGAAATTTTCCTCATTCTTGAACATTCATATTTTCTTACTTAGTTTCTCCTCTAAACAGCCTTGGGGCAAGGGTTCACATGTGTTTGGAAGTACAGGAAATATCAGTAGAAAAATGTAAAAGTGAGACAGAGAAGAGAAAGCAACCAATAAAGGATTATAGGGTCTCTCCTGTTGCGGGCAATTAGAGCTTAATTCCGCTGGAAAAACTCTGAGAGGCAGTGTAGGTTCATCACAGGCAAGGAAGCTGAGCATTTATTTCTACACCAACTGTGGGAGGTATTAATTCCCCAGCTCTCTGGCCACTCATATCTGTAGGAAAAGGCATTCAGCCATTTCAGAAACAGCACTCAAACAAATGGATAAAGATACTAGTGGTTGGAAGTTGGCCCCTGAACTTGGATACTCCAGGGACATGTGTTAGAATGACTTTATTATTCGTGGCCTCACTTATTCTTTTCCCTAGATCTTTGCTCCTGGTCTCCTCCTACCTTCTACTTACCCAGTTTCTCCTCAAGATATCCCAAATATCTCTCTCTCTGATGTCATCTCAGAGCATCAAATAAGGCTTATTCTTTCTTTTATTATTCTCCATTACACCTATAATGGTTCTTGTACTACCATTTTGTGCTGAGAACATTTGAGTACATAGTTCATTTTCACTATTAGAAAAAGTGATTTAAAAAAACAGGGACTTTGTAAATGTGTATCTCTTTCAGTGTCTAGTAGAGTGCCTTGCACACAATCGATACTATAAAAACTTTGTTGAGTGTATTTACTGAATTGAATGTGTTCTGAAAACCAAATATCACAGGGAAAGAAAATATCAGTATTTTAGTATGATCTAGCAAAATGTAGACAAGTGCATTTACTATTAAAAATACATCTCACAGTTCCATATGAAGCAAGGCTTTACAAAGAACAATTCAAAGCACAAAGTGATTTGATATATATTCTTTTCAACCTGATTGTGATAACTTTTATTCAGCTTTTTCTCAGCTTTTTGCTATCTAGTTTCAAGCCCTCAAAGTCCCACTTGTTAAATGCATTTTTAGTATTATTTACAAAGGTATTATAAATCCCATAGGACTGAGATCACCACAGCTGAATCTTTCATTATTCTCATAGTGGGTAATATCTGTTCATCTTTGTCATTCTGAAAGTATCTCTTTTTTACTAACAGCAAAAGATCCCCTTCTCCTGCTCTGTCTGCCTTCTCAGTGAATGTGTCTGATGTCATTCTGTCTGTTACTTTCAATTTGTCTTCCTGCACCATTGCCCCAGGCTCTCTCTGGTTTATGGCCTCATTTCAAATTTGAAGTACCATCTGCATAAATTTAACTTATTAAAATTATTTAAAATAATATCCTATTTTTAAGTAGATTTTTCTTGCAATAGAAACAGGAAAATGATCTTGATAGGCATTTTTAAATTGATGGAAAAAGAAGTTGAAAAATAGAGAAGGTGAAATTAGAGGAGTTTATTGGTGGGCTTTCGCTCAGTGGTTAAGAATTTTTCTCTTGCACTATTTAAAGATAAACATTTTAATCTAGGATTTTGTAAAACCATGGTCCATGAGTTAGAAAGCATTCCAGTCATCTGTGTCTGCTCTTGCCTTTACTTGTCTAGCATTTTTATATGATAATTCATGAGTGAATGTGAATGTGCCTATGTGTAATAAATATGTGATTTCATAGATGAATAGTACTGTCATCATTTGCAAATATTTGGCCAAGTTGACTTTACAACTATAGTACTATTCTGATGACCAAATCAGTGTGTGTTTGAGCAGGGGGTGGTGATTTCCCACGCCACCAAGCAATTAACTCAATTCTGACGCTGTCTGCCTGGAGGTAGCATCAGATCCCACAAGTTAAGGGCTCAGTCCTAAAAGAACGCCTTCCTGCTCTGACTTCAGATGCCAGTCACAAGTCCATATTGTCACCTGTGCTTCTGACTAACTGGCTATAGTTTGGCTTCCAACAAGTCTCTTTTCGGGCTCAACTCATGTGCTAGAGTTGACCTCAGAACAACATTTTACTTACTATATTACCAATTTATTACAAAAAGTCAGGAAGAGCCAGATTGAAGAGATGGACAGGGCAAGGGCAAGGTATAGGGAATGGGCACAGAGTTTCCATATTATTCTATAGCATCTCCATGTGGTCACCAGTCCAGAAGCTCTTTGAACCTCCTTTTTTTGGGATTTTTAAAAAAAAATTTTGGAGGCTTCTTTACAAAAGCATGAGTGCTTAAATCTTTGGACACTGGTGATTGATTGAACTTTCAGCCCCTCTTCCCAATCTGGAAATCAGGGGTAGGACTGGAAGTTCTGATCCTCCATTCAAGATTGTTTCCCCTGGCAGCCAGTTTCCATCCTTAGATACTTTCCCAAAGTCACCTCATCAAACATAAACTCAATTATGAATAATAAGACAGCCATTTCACCTTTATGGCTCTGAAGCCATAATTTCAAAATAGGAAGTAATTTCAATATTAGGAAGTAAGGACAAGAGACCAAATATTATAACACAAGAGGCTCCTATTGCTCTTACTGCTCAGGAAATTCCAAGGGTTCTGGGAGCTGTGAGCCAGGAACTGTGGACAAAAAACAAATATATATGAGAAATACATTTTGCTAATATGAAAGACTAAATTTATATTTCTTATAAGCCACCACGTATAGATACAACATATAAGAATAACCACTAGTGTGGGATAAATTAATTAGCCATCAGTATGGGAAAATATGTGCTTATTTTATTCTCCTTTTGAGTTAAAACTCAAAAAATGATGTTTGTAATATTCTTTCCTAAATGTATGGGTGTCACCCTCTTCAGTCTTCAGAAAGGATGAGGGTTAGGATATGGCCCAATAAGAAGGTAAAATCAACTATTATAATTAAAGCAACTCTTCATCTCTGCCATATATTTTATGCAAAGTTTTATCGGTTTATTGTATGTATTTCTACATCCAGAGAATTTTAGAAATGAAATAATATGCAGTATTGGTCTATACAGTGTCTCCGCAGAGAAGGCTCAGATTTGAGCCATTTAAGTCTATGAAATGACAATTTTCTTTATAAAGCAAACCATTTTCTAAAGACTTCTGGGCTTGCTTCAAAAGTAGAACTTTGAGTTCTACTTCTGTCACTTACTGGCTGTGTGATGTTGGATGAATTACATAAACTTCCTGAGCTTTATGTTTCTCATTCAGAAAAAGAGTGGTGATTCAATGAGATACTATATTTGAAAATACTTTATGGCATGCTAGACTGTACTTTAGGAATCTTTATACTGTTTCCACTTTACATATGAAAATTAAAAATCACCTTTGGAGGAAAAGTACTTAACCTCATCTGATTTGACATCTGCTATCCCTTCACAGTTTTTTGTTGTTGTTGCTTTTCATACAAAAAAGTCTTCCTCTGTCTAACGTAAGCCCCACTTGTTGCCTGCTAATATCAGGAGAGAATGGTTCATTACTTACATTTTACCTGATAAGCAAGTAAACAAATATGTCTGAAGTCCACTAATTCTAGGATGGAGATCATTCCTAGTGCACAGCATCCAGTTCAGCCAAATAAGTAAATTTCCAAAGCCTTATTTTGTTGAGTAAAAGCAAAGCTCCCTGTGACTTTAGTTGTGAAGAAATGCTGTTGGAAATCAATAAAACAGCAGGTTTTTCCTAACCCAACGTCTTTTCTGTCAATAAAAGTATACAATTATATAATGGAAAAATAGGACATTTAGGGAGATTTCAGTAGAACTAAAGACTATATTCTACCTGATATATTCGGAGACAATTTGTAGGTGACATGTTTAAACTTGCCCCTAGAGACTATTAATTTGTTATGACTGAAAGAGAACAGCTGGGGTCAAGGACTGGATTGAGAACACAGCTGGGTAAACAGCAGTCTTTCATCCCCACTGAGGGTATGTCTGGTCAGAGCCACCATTTCCCGTTAGTGCCATTTAGCCACCCAGGAATATCCCCCAATTTATCTTCCTGAGTTATATTCCCGATTTCCCTGAGCATCTGAAATGTTATCAATTCTGAGAAGAGGGGATCTTTAGAGTACAAGTGTTCTGGGAGTATTTTTACTTCCCCCAGTATTGATGCAGTATTTGCTTCTGTATTGGAGAAACCCCAGAAAATTCCTTATAAATGCCTGGGAAGATCATTCCAAATTTTATTTCTGTGATGGTGACAAGAGGCAGACTAGTCATTTGGGTGACCATTAAGCAAGAGTTGACAGTTTTTGGTTTTTGACTTCTCTGTACCTTAAAAGATAACATGCCTAAATAGATACTCGTTTCTTCTTGGGGTTGCTCCTGTGATTTTTTTGCTACTATTTTGAGTGAAGTGTATTTATCTTATTCATTTTTAAATGAAAAAGCTACTTTTTATTAATTTTTCTTTTTCTCTTTATTCATTTTATTGAGGTAAAATTCATATAACATAAAAGCCACTATCTATAACCATTGAGGTAAAATTGATATAAAAGCCACCACTATAACCATTTTATAGTAAACAGCTCAGTAGTTTTTGTTGTACTCGTAATGTGGTACAACTATCACCTAATTTCAGAGCATGTTCATCACCTCCAAAAGAAACCCCATACGTATTATGCAGTCACTGTCCATCTGTCCTTCACCCCAACCACTGGCAATCACTAGTCTACTTTCTGTCTCTATTTTGATCAGTGGAATTTCCGGATCATATGATAGTTCTATATTTGACTTTTTTGAGGAAAGGCCATAATGTTTTCCACATGGATGTACCACTTTACATTCTCACCAGGAATGTAATTTTTCCACATTCTCATTAATAGTTGCAATTCTCTGGGGTTCTGTTTGTTTGTTTAAATTATAGCTATCCTCTTAGGTATAGAGTAATATCTCTTTGTATTAATGTGCATTTCCCTAATGACTAATGGTATTCAGCATCTTTTCATATGCCTAGTGGCTTTTTGTAAAATTTTGGTAAAATATCTATTCAAAATATCTTTGTTCATGTTTTAATTTTCTTTTTGTTGTTGAATTCTAAGAGTTCTTTCTATATTCTGCATACTAGACCCTTATCAGATATATGATTTGCAAATATTTTCTCCCATTCTGTGGGCTTTTTACTTTTTTTAGTGTTTCTTGTAGCACAAAAGTTTTTAATTTTGGCAAAGTTCAATATATCTAACTTTTGCTCCTTGTACTTTTGGTATCATATTTAAGAAACAACTGATCCAAAATCACAAAGATCTGCATCTGTGTTTCCTTCTAGGTTTTATAGTCTTAGTCCTTATATTTAGGTTTTTTATCCATTTTGAGTTAATTTTTGTATATGATATAAGGCTTGGATCAAAATTTATTCTTTTACCGTGTGGATATCCCATTGTTCCATCACCATTTGTTAAAAGGACTATTCTTTCCTCATAGGATGATCTTGGCAATCTTGTTGAAAATCAGCTGATTATAGATATATGGGTTTATTTCTGGATTCTTGGTTGTATTCTATTGATTATTTTGTTTGTCCTGATGCTGTTTTGATTACTGTAGGTTTGTATTAAGTTTTGAAATAGGGATATATGAGTTCTGTAACTTTGTACTTCTTTTTCAAGATTATTTTTTTAGCTATTCAGGGTCCCTTGAAATTCTCTATGTATTTTGGGATCAACTTTATTTTTTTCTGGAAAGAAAGAAAAGTTAGAATTTTGAGAGATTTACATTGAATCTGTAGCTAAATTTAGATAGTATTGCTCTGTGAACAAAAATGAATTTCAATCAATGAAAATAGGTCTTTCTATATTTAGGTCTTCTCCAGTTTCAGTCAACCATGTTTGGTAGTTTTCTGCACATCTTACATGTCCTTGACTAAATTTATTCCTAGATATTTTAATATTTTTGATGTTATTGTAAGAAAATTATTTTCTTAATTTTATTCACAGATTCATTGCATGAGCATAGAAATACAATTATTTTTGTATATTTATCTTATATCCTGCAACTTTGTGAACTTGTGTGTTCTAACAGATTAAGTGGATTACTTAATCCTTTCTATATACAAAGATCATGCCATCTTCATGATTCTCAATAAATCATCTATTTATAATCATCTATTTATCATAGATTTCTTCTGTCCAATTTAGATGCCTTTTTTTTAATATCTTTTTTTTTCTTGCTTAATTGTCCTCTGTTGAACTATCAATACAGAGTTAAATAGAAGAAGTGAGAGTGGACATTCTTGTCATGGTCCTGATCTTAATGGGGAAACTTTCAGTCTTTCACCCTTAAGTGTGATGTTAGCTGTGAGTTTTTCATATATACTCTTTATCAAGTTGAGAAAGTTCCCTTCTACTCCTAGTTTGTTGATTGTTTTTAATACTAAAGAATGTTGTATTTTGTCAAATAATTTTCCTGTATCTATTAGGTGATCATGTGGGTTTTTCCTCCTTCATTCTATTAATATGGTATATCATATTGAATGAATTTTGCATATTGAACTGTGCTTCATTTCTGGGATAAATCTCACTTGGTGTTGGTGTTTAATCCTTTTAATAAACTGAGGTATTTGTTTCACTAGTATTTTCTATAATGATTTCTGTGTGTATATTTATGAGAAGTAGTGGTCTGTACTTTGCTTTGATAATAATAGCATCATAGAACAGTTAGGAAGTATTCCTTCCACCCTTGCATGCGCACACGTGTGTGTGTGTGTGTGTGTGTGTGTGTGTGTGTGAAACACTTTGGGAAAGATAGGCTAAATGTCTGGTCAGGGTTTTTTGATCATAGATTAATTTTTTAATTGTGGATCTATTTTTTTTAACATTTATTTATCTTTGAGAGAAAGAACACAAGCATGAGTAGGGCAGGGCCAGAGAGAGGGAGACAGAGGATCCAAAGAGAGAGGGAGACAGAAGATCTGAAGCAGGCTCCAAGCTGTGAGCACAGATCCCCATGTGGGCCTTGAACTCATGAGATCATGACCTGAAATCAAGAGTCGGACGCTTAATGCACTGAACCACCCAGGTGCCCTGACCTGTGAATCTATTTGGATTTTCTGTTTTGTCCTCAGTTTTGTAGTTTGTGAGTTTTGAAATATTTGTTTGTTTCATTTAGGTTATCAAGTTTTTTGGTCATACAGTTATTCTTATTATTCCCTTATAATTGTTTCATCTCCATAAAGATGATAGTATTGTCCCCACTTTAATTTCTGATATTAGTGAGTTTAGTCTCTAATTTGTTTTTTGGTCAGTGTAGTTAAAGGTTTGTCAGTTTTGTTGCCTTTGTCAAAGAACCAACTCTTGGCTTTATTGACCTTTTTATTTTTTTATTTATTCTCTGATTTATTTGTCTCTGCTTTACTCTTTACTATTTCCTTCCTTCTTGCTATGGCTTAAATTTATTCTTTTTCTATCTTTTTTTAATATGGGAGATTAGGTTATTGACTTGAGGTTTTTCTCCTTTTTTAATGTAAACATTTGAGGTTAGTTTTCCTCTGGGCACTTCTTTAGCTGATACCATAAAATTTGGTATGTTTTGTTGTCATTTCATTCCTCTCAAAATATCTTCTAATTGTCCTTGTGATTTCTTCTTTGTCCTATTGAATATTTAAGAGTGTTGTTTAATATATGTGTTTTTGTGATTTTTCCAAATTTCCTTTTATTAATTGATTTCTAATTTCATTCTGTTATGTTTTGAAAACATACTTTATATGATTCTAAGTATTTTTAAATTTATGAGATGTATTTTGTAGCCCAACTTCTGGAGAATGTTCCTTGCACCCTTGAGAAAAATGTCTGTTTTGCTGTTGTTGAAAGGAGAATTTTAGGTATGTTAGGTCTAGGTGGTGTAGCGTTGTTCATGTTTTCTAATTCTTTACTGATCTTCAACCATTCTGTTCATTATTCAAAGTGGGCTATTGATGTCTCTGTAATTGTTGAACTGGCTATATCTCCCTTCAATTTTGTCATTTTTTGCTTCATTTATATTGTGACCCTGTTGTGATATTCACTTGTTTTTAATTTTTATGTATTTTTGATGAATTAATCCTTTTATATAATAATCTTCTTTGTCTCTCAAGTCTACGTTTGTTGTAGTTTATTTTGTCTGACAGTAGTACAGCCATGTCAACTGTCTTTATGATATTATTTCCTTGGAATGTTTTTTCAATCCTTTTTCTTTCAAATCATTTGTCTCTGGATTAAAAATGAGTCTCTTATAGACAGGTTATTGTTAGATCATGTGCTTTATTGTTTTAAATTTATTTTGGCACTCTACCTGTCAATTGCAAATTTAAACTCATTTATTGTTAATGTGATTACTGATAGGGAAGAACTTGTGCCATTTTACTGTTTGTTTTCTATGTATTTCTGTGTATCTTTTTTGTTCCTTAGTACTTCTATTATTTCTTTTTTGGTTAAATAGTTATTGTCCTGTGCATCATTTTAATTCACTTTAATTTCTTTTACTATATATTTTTAAGTTATTTTTAGGGTTGCCCTGGGGACTACAATTAACATATTAATTTATAACTAATTAAGATTAATAACAAATTTATTAAAATAATATACAGAAATGTTGCTCCATTATAGCCCTTGCCTTCCTTTTGTGTTATTATTGTCACAAATTCCATTAATGTACTCATTAGTAAAGATTTAATATTGTGTTATGCTGTTTTTCAAAGTCATCCTTTAAAAAGGAGTCATAAATAAAAATACATAAATACTGACTTGATATTTACCTCTGTAATTACCTTTACTGGTATTCTTTATATCTTTTTGAAGATTTGAGTTACTACCTATTGTTCTTTTATTTCTGCCTGAAGGACTTCTAAAGGAAGTATAAAGGAAGCATTTCTTGTAGGGCAGGTCTACTAGCAACAAATTCTCAATTTTTGCTTATATGAAAATGTACTAACTTCTTGTTTGTTTTTTTAATTTTTTTTAATGTTTACTTATTTCAGAGGGAGGGAGGGAGGGAGGGAGAGAGAGAGAGAGAGAGAGAGAGAGAGAGAGAGAGAGAGAGGTGGAGGGGTGGAGAGAGAGGGAGACACAGAATCCAAAGCAGGCTCCGGGCTCTGAACTGTCAATACAGAGCCTGACACAGGGCTCAAACTCATGAACCGCAAGATCATGACCAGAGCCAAAGTCAGATGCTTAACAAACTGAGCCACCCAGGCACCCCTCTTGTTTGTTTTTTAAAGACATTTTTACTGGGCATAAATTTTTAGTTGACATTTTTTTTCTGTTAGCACTTTAAAGATGTGATCCACTGGCTTTCGTCTTTAATGATGTTTTTTTTAAGTTTATTTATTTTTGAGAGAGAGAGAGTGTTATTGCGGCATGAGTGGGAGAGGGGCAGAGAGAAAGGGAGAGAGAGAGAATCCTGAGCAGGCTCTGCAGAGTCAGCAAGAGCCTGACACTGTGCTCAATCCCATGAACCATGAGATTATGACCTGAGCTGAAATCAAGAGTTGAACACTTGACCGACTGAGCAACCCAGGCACTCATATTCTTGGTGATTTTTGATGAAAAATCAGCTGTTAATCTTGTTGATGAACCCTTTTATATAACAAGATCTTTTTCTCTTTCAGGGTCTGTCTTTAGCTTTAGCTTTCAGCAGTTTAATAAGGATGTGTCTTGGTGTGGATCTCTTTCAGTTTATCCTGCTTGGAGTTTGTGGATCTTCTTAGATGTGTATATTAAAGTTTTTCATGAAATTTGAGAAGTTTTGGCCATCATGTTTCAAATAGACATTTCTTTCTCTTTATCCCCCCTCTCTCCTTCTCTCCCTCCATCCCTTGCTCTCTTTCTTCATTTTTCTTCATTTTTTGGTCTTACTGGATAGTGTCAGTAGATCTTTGTTCAAGTTCATTGATTCTTCTGTCTTCTCTAATCTACCATTGACCAACTTTAGTGAATTTTTCAATTCAGTTGTAGATCTCAACTACAGTATTTCTATTTTGTTATTTTTTAAGTTTCTATCCTTTTATTGATATTCTTTACTTGGTGAGCCATATTTCGTGGTTTACTTTGTTCCCTTCATGTTACTTATTACAGCTGCTTTAAAGTATTTTTCTAATATCCAATGTCTGGGCTTTCTCAGAGACAGGTTCTATTAATTACTTCTGTTCCTGTGTATGAGGCATAGTTTCCAGTTTGGCCCCAGGCACATCTTCTTTTTAATATTGGCTTAAACAGTGGTACCTATGTGAGCTTGCATCCCAATTGTTCGTGTCTAGTAGGTATTCATCTTGTTAAATACCACGAGGAAGATTTTTCTCTTATCCTTGTATTTGGCTCTGTAACCCTCCAAACTGGTAAAATGCAAAGAAATATACATATTTCTGCATTTTCAATACCTAATACTTGAAGACAAAATAACTGCTGATGTAATTTCTTAGTTCACAGTGTTCCACCAACCATTCATTCATATTCTCTATTATTTTGTATAATTTCTGTCCTGGAATGGATGTATAAAGATTAATGGTGGGTGGCAGAATTCTCTCTGCCTCTAAAAGTGAAGGAATATCTACCTGGTTTTGCTGTTTGGCATGCAGCAGACAGTGAGGAGAGGTGAAATAACTTGCTACCCTATTTATTTTCTGTTTCATAAAACATTGCATGGAAAGCTACCAGTGTGTTTTTCTTAATCCAGCACCTAAAGCTGAGTAGCAACTGGAAATTCTAGACTTAAGTAATAGGCTTTCTATCAGTCTTTATTTTTGGAAGGTGTGAATTTTCATCTTGTTCTGTTGCTTCATAGGTATTTTAGTGATAAATTGGAAAGGCTGTGGCAGAAGTTCCCAGCCAGATGCACTTTAAGCTGGAAGAAGAGAGTGTGTTCTTTGTGTTCACACGTGTCCTGCAGCCAAAGTGTGCTATCATATTCCTTTGGAGTTTTTAAATTTTTTTTCCCCAGCAGGACCAGCCCTGAGTTGAAATATTTAAAGTTGGTGGACTGTAAAGTGATGAGATTCACTTGACACTATGGAAAACACAAAGCCTTTGGGTTTCATTATCTGTGCTGAATTTAATGAGCCATATGAGAAAAATAAAATTAACACCACATCATTGTGGGATGTTTAACACAAAGACAATTAGCAGCACAGGGAGTTGTCCAACCTAATCTGAGGTCCTAGCAACCCTGAAGGGTTAGTGTTTTTGTTCGATGTGCTTCCCAGGAGTTGTAGACTGAAATTTCTGCATGGCTAGGTCTAGAGCATGAACAGTCAGAGGGATGAATGCTCTGGATATGTTCTGTCATGTTGGCTACATCAAAGACTCTTTTCTCTTAGGTTCCAATTCCTTTTATAAGTTTGAAAATGAGCAGGAGTTTCAATTAATGAGTCACCAAGTGAAAAAATCCTTCATCAGCACAGCACATCTGTGGGACAAATGTGGGAAACGAATAAGAAAAGTCACAAGGGCTGCTGACAGGGACCATTCATTTCACTTCCCTCAGAAAGGACATTTGATTTTCTTAAAACTGAAATCAAAAGAAGGAGCCATCACTCTTGAACACACAAAAACATGCATGCATATACACAGGTCACTTTGGTTTTATCTGTCTCTGCTCTGAATTCATGTTACTATAAACAGAAGCTTGAAATCCAGTGGTTGAGTTTGATTAAACCTCCATCTGAGAGCATCTGAGAGTACGTATATGAGCAACCTCATTCTAAGATTTCATATGTATTATCAGTAACAACAAACATCTGTGACAGTAGTTCAAATAGAAGTAGAGAAATAGATTGAACTGAAATGACTCGATTCTATTTAAGCCTGTGATGTTTTTATTTCACAAAACACATTCCTTTACTTTGGTTGAAAGCCTTCAATCATGTGGCCCATCCCTCCTGGCCTCTCCCTGTACTTCAATTCCAAAATTCTATTTCTTCCTCACCTTTTACCTCTAGATCAGTTTTGTCCAATAGAACTTGCTGCAACTACAGAAATGTTCTAGCTCTGCACTACATAATAAGGTAGCCAATAGCTTCACATTGCCTATTGAGCACTTGAAATGTGGTTAGAGTAGAATTTTAAATTGTGTTTTATTTTGGATAATTTAAATTAAAGTATCAACAGCCGCACATGGGTAGTAGCTACTATATTGGACAGCATAGCTCTAGATCCTTACTATTTAAAGCTGCAGCAGTAGCATTACCTAGAAACTTTCAGGTATTCAGAATCTTGGACTCCACCCAGATACAGTGAATCTGAATCTGAAGTTTAACAAGACTAGATGATGTTCATGTTCTGTAACATTTGAGAAGCACTGCTCTAGATAACTTCATCATTCAAGATTGAGATCCAGAGTCCTTCCTTTAGGTAGTCAGGACCAACTTAGCAGCAGTAGGCACAGTGCTAAGGACCCACAATCCTTTTAGAGACCCATGAAAATGTTAGAATTTCTTTTAAAGTCATAATAAAACTGTGAACCTCTCAAATTATTAATAGTCATGTTTCTACACACACAGTCATAGGTTATCATTTTATCTATACATGGAAGAAGGGACCAATGAAGGCAAAAGTGCTCAAGTCATGTGGATGTCATAATGTGGCCCTGTTGGTATCATCTTTGCATCATTTCTTCCTGCCTCTTGTGGCTTGCTGATCATTCTCATCACACAGTGCTACGTAAGTGTAGTGACTCCTATGGCCACTGCATTATCCTCTAAGCCCCTTAAAGGCAGAAACAGTGTCTTGCATGGGTTTATAGCACCAAGCCTGTGTTGTTTCACACATCTGGTGCTTGATAAATGTACAAAAGAAGGAAGAAAAGGCAGGGCTAGGTTCTGATAGATTTAGTAGTTTACTGAAGGGAATAAATACTGATAGCCAGATCCCTTAAGCTGATTTTGATGAGATAAAAAACAAAATGGAACCCTCAAAGTCCTTATAAACCAGCCTCTCATTAGGAGGTATACAGAAGAAGTAACTCTGCGTTTCTTGGCAGAAAACCATGACTCATGTGCTGTGGTGAACAAAGAGCAGTTCCCTTAGGGTGAGGACACCTGATTTTCTTTTCTTTGTTATTTCACTAATTTCTTGTACGTTTGGGCAGGTCATTTCACTTTTGATTTCTCAATTTTCCATTGGTAAAATAAAATAATGAAAAGCTAACTCTTTTTGAATTCTAACTGTGTCAATGACTTTCCTGACAACTTTTAGTGATGAATTAATTCATTTACTTTTCATAAAACTTTATTGTCATCCCATTTTACATATGAGGAAACTAAAGCACAAAGAACTTAGCTGTCTTGCCTAAGATCACACAGCTAGGAACTAGAGGAGTCAGTCCTGAAATAGGCTATCTGAGCCCAGGGTCTAAGTTGAACCATTATTCTGAGTTGTCAGAGATAAATGACTACATTTGATATAGCGCTATGGGCAGAGTTGTGTCCCCCCAGATTCATGTATTGAACTCCTAATATATGAATTATTATCTAAGAATCTGAAAGTATTTGGAGATAGGATCTTTAAAGAGGTAATTAATTTATAAACCAAGGAAAAGGTTCTTAACTCTAGAGAACGAACTGAGGGTTACCAGAGGAGAGGTGGGGGGAGGGGATGGGTGAAACAGGTGATGGGGAGTAAGGAGTACATTTGTCCTGATGAGCACTGGGTGTTGTATGGAAGTGATGAGTCACTATATCGTATGCCTGAAACTCACATAACACTATATGTTAACTATACTGGAATTAAGAAAAAAAGAGATAATTAATTTAAAATCAGGTCATTAGGGTGGGCCCTAAAGTAATATAACTGATGTCCTTATAAGAAGAGGAACTTAGCACACAGATGCATACAGAGGGGGAAGGCCATGTGAAGATACAGGAAGATGGCTATCTACAAGCCAAGGAGAGACACCTCAGGAAAAAAAAAATTCTGCCAACAGCTTGATCTCAGACTTCTAGCCTCCAGAATCATGAAAATAAATTTTCATTGATTGACCTACCCAGTTTGTAGTACTTTGTTATGGTAGCCTTAGCAAGCTAATGCATATACCATGAGGCTCCTTATATAATAATAAATAAAGGGTATTACTAAAACCTGCAAATGTAGGTTCTCATTTATTCATCCAATAAACATTATCCTTTATTATGTAAAAGGGGTGTGTTGGTTGCAACAGGAGATAAAAAAGAATCACCTCGATATGGATGTGTCTGTATGACTGAATCACTGATTAATGTTACAGTCATTTATTTTCAATCTCCCCCACCAGAATATCCACTCCATGAAGGCAGCACACATTGAATAAATATCTGTGGATTGGGTGGATGACTGAGCAGGGTTATTGAACAAGGTCCATTGCTAGGTTGTAGGATAACAGTCTAAATAGGCCACTGTCGTCACTGTTGTTCTTTTATTTTATTCTTTTCATTCTTTTTAAACACACCTTCCTCCTCAAACACCAGTAAAGCTGTCCCTTTCTGTTCCTAGCTCATGGACTACATTCTCACCTTGCTCTCCTTTCTCCCAGCGCTGTAACAGTTTTGTTTAAGTCTTTCAGTTCCTCCTGTAGCCTCACAGGCCTCTCCCTCTATGCCCTTTGATGATATAGCATTACAGAATCTTTGACTCTGGTAAAGTAGACACTTTTTGGGTGGCAGAGGTGGAAAAATGGTGGGCGGAAGAAGAGATGAGAAGGGAGAAAATTGTGTTGGCAACTTCTAGGTTTACTTTGGTGGTCTGAGTGAAAGAGGGCATTTTGTGAACATTGTGAACTCTCATGCATATACTATTTATTTCATCGGAGAAGAATCCTGTTTTCAAGATGCTTATAATCCAGTAGCAAGCAAAAGGCATGTGCATAAAAAATGACAATACTAAAAAAGATGTGACAATTTCATATTAGTGTGCTTAGCTCTATGCTTTAGTTGCCTATTGCTGCATAACAAATTACTCCAAAATCTAATAGCCTGAAAGGACAAATATTTATTATCTCACAATTTTTGTGAGTCAGGGATCTAATGCAGCTTACGTTTTTATTGGCAGGATTCAGTTCCTCACAGGTTATTGGGCTGTGTTCCTTGGCTCGTGGGTGTCTCCATGAGCAGCTCACAACATGGCAGCTGGCTCCCCTCAGAAGCCAGAGCCAAGGAAAGTGAGCAAAATGAAAGCCAGATTCTTTTTTTAATCTAATCCCAGAAGTGACACCCTCACTTTTGCCTTATTTGTTGGAAGCAAGCCACAGTGTACAGCCCTCAATCAAGGGGAGGGGATTACACAAGGGCATGAATGCTAGGAAGTGGAGATCATGGGAGCCACCTTAGAAATTATCTACCACGTTCTTGTTGCCACTTAAGAAACACATTATGAATGAAAAAGTATAAAGTGAGAGGAGGGGTAGACAAATTTGGGGAAGGAAAGGGATATAGGAAGGATTCTTTAGGGGATAAAACACTTTAGTTAGACTTTAATGGTGAATAGGATTAGGTCATGTGGAAGTGAATGAAACATATTTATAGGTAAAGAAACAGCACCAATAAGAATCTGGGGGCAAGAAAACAGAGAGAGGAGAAATATGAGATCTGATATCATTAAAGGTGTCACTATATGTATACCATAAAGACTTTTATTATATGCTAAACTAATGAAGTGTTATTCTTGGTGAGGGGTGGCCTGTCTTAGCTCAGGCTGCTATAACTAAGTACCATCGACTAGGTGGCTTACAATACTGTTCGATCTTATAGTTCTGGAGGCTGGAAGTCCCAAGATCAGGGTACCAGCATGGCCAAGTTCTGGCTTGCAGATGGCTACTTTCTTGATATATCCTCACATGGTGCCAGGTGGGGTGGGGGACCACATGTGCTCTCTTCTTATAAAGACACTAATACCATCATGAAGACCCCATCCTAAGACTTCATATAGACCCACTAATCTTCTAATATCATCTCCTTAGGGATGATATGATATGCATTTCTAGGAGACACATACATTCAGTCTGTAACATGGCCTTGTTCAGAATTTCTGCAAAGAAATTCAAATTCATGAAGAGTAAAACTATAGTTCTTAAGGGGCTCCTAGGTGGCTCCTTCAAGGAAGCATCCAACTCTTGATTTTAGCTCAGGTCATGATCTCACAGTTCATAAGATCGAGCCCCATGTTGGGCCCTGCACTGACAACATGGAGCCTGCTTGGGATTCTCCCTCTCCCTCTCTCTCTGCTCCTCCTCAGCTTCTGTACTCATATGTGCTCACTCGCTTTCTCTCTCTCTCTCTCAAGAAAAAAAAAAAAAAAACAACACAAAAAACTATAGTTCTTAAGATGTTTCTCCTAACCCAAGGATTCAAAACTACAGATGTCATTGTGTTCATTTAATTGACTTCCCCTGATATTGGAAACAATCCCTGCTTATTCTTCCTCTCTATCTCTGCTGCTTCAGTTAATGTACCTGCCATTTGGTGGTTGTGTAGCATGACCATCAAATATCTTAGACCGGTCCTAAAGCATTCACTACATGGATTGCTGTAGAAGTTAAAAAATGAAAATAGAAGTAATTCATGGTGGCACATATATTACATGAATTATACAGTAAATAATAGAATCAAGTAGCAAGGGTAGATTTCATTTTTGTTTCCAACCGGAATAAATGTCCTCCCAAGAGGTTGCTTGAGTCTGAAAGAAAATACCAAGCATTAGGCTTATCCTAATGCTTCCTTCCAGGAATAAAATCTTTTTTTTTCCTGTTTATTTTGAGGGGGGGTGCATGGGGGGAAGACAGAGAGAGAGAAAGAGAGAGAAACAGCACAAGTGGAGCAGAGAGAGAGGGAGAGAGAATCCCAAGCAGGCTCCATGCTGTGAGCACAGAGCCTGACCCAGAGCTCCATGAGATCATGACCTGAGCTGAAATCAAGAGTCAGACTTTTAACTGACGGAGCCACTCAGGCGCCCCAGGAACAGAATCGCATGAGTGTTTTTCACTTTTCCTTGCCCGCTTTCTGCTGTCAGTAACACTATGGGTAGATAAGAGAACAGGCAGATTTATCTATGTGGGAACAAATGTCTGTCATCAGGAAATCTAAAGTATATGCACTTTGTTAAAAATAGAATAACCAACATTGATTTATTATAAAAAAAATGTTCAGCATTATAGGTATGAGGTAAATTCTTGAATTAAATATCAATGTTTCAAAGTCTATAGTTATATTTTAAGTAGCTTGTCTTTGGGTGATAGAAAGAATAATTGTGAATAACAATTAAGAATTATTTTATCTTTTCCATTTGTCACACTTTTTAAAAGAATCATTCATTGTTATTTAAAATTCTGGGCAAATTTCAAAGTGATGCTTCAAGTCGTCTATTAATACAATATGGAAAGGTCTGAAATTTTAACTTTAAAAAATGTTTTGACATTTTTATTCATTTTACTGTTCAATCTATTACTTTAATACCTTCAGAAAATGGGGGGAATCTAAGGATTTTAAATGACTGAAAAGGGAAGGCGTACAAATGATCTGTTGCCAAGAGTTGTAAAAATACATCTCCTTCAAGGTACAATTTTAAGACTGTGTGTGTTGGTGGCTGAAGGGGCAGGCATGGGTAGATGAGGGCTGGCAATTAGAGGAATGTACAAAAGTGGAATGAGGGGATGTTAGTGCTAATCTGTAGTGTTCTGTAATCCTGACCTGTGGCTTGTCTTCCTTTTTTCCTCCCTCCATCCTTTCTTCTCTCCTTAAATGAAGGCACGAAACAATTTCTTTACATTTTGAGAATGAGTTAGAGGTGGGTCAGTGGGGAATTGGAAAGACCTGATTAACTACAGGCACGTAAATGATTTAGGAGATTCCTAAAATACATCTGGGGTCTGCTTTTAGTTCTTTTCTGGAAAGACATTGTTTATCACATTGGGAGGCCCTATGCAAATAAATATGTGTGAAATAGTGGACATGAGCAGAGTTGTCCCATGCATTTCCCCCATTTTGACAAGTGATGGTACTCCCAGGGCTAAAAGAAAATTCAAAGGCAGTTTTCTGTTTGTCTATCCTAGAGAAAACCCATTTGGCCTGCTGTCCTCTCTTCTCCAGTTCTCTAAGCTACTTACCTTTCTTCTCTTGGTGAACTAGTTGGCCTTTCGGGATAAACCATAATAAGAATAAAAACATCCAGTTGGTTGAATGAAGCTTTGTTTAAAAAAAAAAAAAAGTGTATCCTGCTAGTATTCAACCAATTAATCAGTCAACCCCACCATTTCATGATCTGTTGGAGTTGATTACCCCACCTCCTTATTCTCAGAAAATGCCAGAATCATGCAGGGACGACCCCCAATTTCCTTCTCTGCTACAGCCCCTACAGATCTCTGTCACCACACTCATTCTTGTCTTCCTGGATCCTTTGTTAGAGAGTGAGGTTGATCTACGATTTAGATTCTGTGTCTTCCTAGAATGTGCCCCTTGTTCTATCAACTCCCCCCCCACCGCAGTCTCCACTCCACCCCCAGCCTCCACACCTTACCTTCATCTTATCCCTTGTAAATGGCTCTTTCCTTTAGCCAATGAAGTATGCTGTCCTACAAAACAATAAAATAAAGCCTCCTGTAAAGGTGTGCATACCTCTAATTACCATCCCATTGCTCTCCTTCTCACAACTTATCTTATTGAAAAATGAGGCATCTTGAGTCTCCTCCTCTCTCTGATACCACCTAGTTTCAGTTCTCTCCTTTCTATTGCATCCACTTTTGCTAAGGTCAACAAGTAATGTCAGATCTAAATGGCACTTTCCAATCTTTGTTTCACTACCACGGTTTGATCTCTTGCCTTTGGCCACTCACTCTTAGAGCCTTCACATTCCTGGGTATCCCCAACAATTATTACTTCTGATTTTCCTCCAAAGTCTCGGACTGCAGTTTCTTTTTCTTCTTTATGTATTCCCCTCGTACTGTGCTCCTCCTTTGGGAAGAATGCCACGATGTGCTACCCAGATCTACCCCATCAGGAATAAAGGACTAGTCCCCTTATTAGTTGGGAGTGCTGCCCGAAGTTGGCCATCAGCTGACAGCCTTCTTTGGGCAATGCCTTGGTTGCAAATCCCTGCTTCACCTGGGGTTATGCCTCATCAAGGGAGAGCTTACAATGAAACACTGATCAACACAGGGGCATAAAGGCCCCCATAACCCCAAATCTGAAGAATTATTCCAGCTCTCCAGGTTTTGCTGATAAATCATGTGGGACTGTGTGCTGCTCAGCTTCATCCTCTGTTGAATCATACTTCCTTCTACAGGTGTGCATCCCACAAAAACTTCCTAATATCCTGCACTCACATCTCCATCTGAGGATTGCTTCCTGAGGAAGCCAATGCATAATAACCCCTGAAATGTTTGACTCAGTGGACCACTAAGTCATTTTAATGAATAATCTACAAATTATTGACCTGGTTTTATCAGAAACTGTTTTAGAGTTTTTATAATCTAGCGAGAGGGAAATGGTTAGAAAAAAAAAAAAAAAAAAAAGAAAAGTGAGGGAAAAAACAAGAAAACTAATACGTTGGAAAAAGTAAAAATTATAATTTTGTGTAGGGCTGTGTCACTTTTAATGTATTTTAGCCCTCACATTTCTTTAAAATCTATGAGAGACAAGGGTAAGAGAGATGAAAAGGGATAACTAAGGTATATAAGAATGAGTAGTTATAATAACTTTTGTAAAGAACCATGCAGGTTATAATGAACTTCCACTGGGGTTATCTCATTTGATTGTTAAACCATTGCTTAAAGTGAGGTTATTAACACGTTTATGAGTGAAAAAGTGGACTCTGAGAGTTTAAGTGATCTAGCTGAGACCACACAGCTACGAAACAGATCATAGTATGTTCAGAGCAGGGAGGACGTGAGAACAGCTGCATTTCTAACTGCCTGTGTCATTTGTCTGTTCTCTGTGATGGCCCTGGATTGATGTAGCCAGGAACGTCATGTGCTACTGATTGTACAATTAGTCTATGTCATCTCTCCTTTGACAATATAACTATACAAGAAGAGAAAATGGGCCTCAGTCAGTGTCCTGTCCCTCCTTAAGGTCTAACGGTCTTGGTACTTTTTTTTTCACGATTCCTGTGTTCACTTTTACCACTGCTGATCTTTTCATTAACACTGTCTTCTCTTTTACTCATAATTTTAATCCAGTATCGATCCATAGAATGTTTTGTGATGATGGAAATACTCTGTGTCTGCACGGATCAGGACAGTAGCCTCTAGTCGCTGTGGCTGTGGCCGTTGAGGACTTAGAATGTGGTTAGTGGACTGAGGAAAAGACTTTTTAATTTCTTTGAACTTTAATTGATTTACATTTACATTTAAATAGCCACATGTGGTTAGTGGCTCCCGTGTTAGACAGTGTATAGTCTACACTCCCTGGTGCCACAGCCCAGCTGGTTCTCAAGTCCTCCCATTTCCTTCCCCCATCCTGATTTTCCTGGATGAAGGGGCTTCATTTCTACCCTTTCTCTCCTTATCCTACTCTTGACCTGTCCAGCAACACTGCAATGGATCCCAGTCTCCCCAGTGCCGCACAAACAAGGCTGTTCTGAAGATGGATACCAGCCTCATGTTGCTGCCATAGAGGCTCCTTGGTCTCTGGATAGCACTTTGTTCTCAAATTGTGTACAAATACTCTGAAATTCATCTCGATTCGTTTCTCATGTTGTGCAAAAGAGAGAAAGACAGAGACGGAGACAGACAGAGAAGCTTTCTTTAAGCCCTCCCTGGTTTGTGTAGGTATTATATGTGACTGGTTAATTTACCGTCACCCCAAGTAAATTATTTCACATCTCTGAATCACATGTTGACTATTATGCTTAGCAGGGTGCCTCTCGTCTGTCCCTATCTAAACTCAGAATAGCCCTTCTGCCTAGCATTTCTCAGTCCAAATCAATGACCCATTTCTGTGTGTCTTCACAGTTCTTTGTGGCCTCGCTCATTATGGCTTGAATCAGATTATAAGGATTTGTGTAGTTTTGTGTTACTGAATTGTGGATTCTTTAAGGAGGATCATGCTGCATGCATATTTGTATCCATCACTGTGAGACAGAATGCTTGGGACAAAAAATCTTCACGGAATTGATATATCCTTTGAGGCTCTGAAAGTCACACCTTCTCTTCACTGGTTCATCCACATTCTTTTCCTGAGGTCCCAGTCTAAGAAAATGGTGTTCTGAGATAAGAATTCCTTTCACATTTTACCTGAATTGCTCTCCTACCAGTACCGGTATACATTCCATTTAAATAATTGTGGATCCTCTGGGTTTTTATGGTTTTATGTCAGTAACTTCTTTGACATTGGCTACAGCAACTTCTTTCTAGATAGGTCTCCTGAGGCAAGGGAAACAAAAGCAAAAATAAACTATTGGGGCTTTATCAAAATAAAAACTGCACAGAGAAGGAAACAATCAACAAAACTTAAAGGCAACCTACAGAATGGGAGAAGGTATTTGCAAATGACATATATGATAAAGAGTTTGTATTCAAAATGTATAAAGAAGTTATAAAACTCAATACTCAAAAAAAAATGAATAATTCACCTGAAAAATAGACAGAAGACGTGAATAGACATGTTTCCAAAGGAGACATCCAGATGGCCAACAGACACATGAAAAGATGCTCAACATCACTGATCATGAGGGAAATACAAATCAAAACTACAATGAAATATCACTCCACACCTGTCGGAATGGCTAAAATCAAGAACACAAGAAACAATAGATGTTGGCAAGGAAGTGGAGAAAGGGGAACCCTCTTGCACTGTTGGTGGGAATGCAAACTGGGAGGGCATTCTGGAAAACAGAATGGAGGGTCCTCAAAAGTTAAAAAAGTTAAAAATGGAACTACCCTACAATCCAGCAATTGCTATACCTAGGTATTTACCCAAAGAATACAAAAATACTAATTCAAAGTGATACGTGCACCACCCCAATGTTTATAGCAGCATTATCTACAGTAGCCAAATTATGGAAACACCCCAAATGTCCATTGACTGCTGAATGGATAAAAGAAGATGTTTTATATATATATATATATATGTGTGTGTGTGTGTGTGTGTGTGTGTGTGTGTGTGTGTATTATACACACACACACACTCACACACACACACAAGAATAGAATATTAGCTATAAAAAAAGAATGAAATCTTGCTATTTGCAACAATGTGGATGGAACTAGAAAGTATTTTGCTAAGTGAAATAAGTCAGAGAAAGACAAATACCACATGATTTCACTCATATGTGGAATTTAAGAAACAAAACAAATGAGCAGAGGAACAAAAGAGAGGGGCAAGCCAAGAAACAGACTCTTAACTACAGAGAACAAACTGATGGTTACCAGAAGGGGGGTAGGTGGGGGGAAGGATAAAATAGGTAATAAGATTAAGAAGTGCACTTGTTGTGCTGAGCACCAGGTGATTTATGGAAATGTTAAATTACTATACTGTACACTTGAAACTAATATAAACTGTTAACTAACTGCAATTAAAATACTAAATAAATAAATAAATGTGGTTCCTAGAACATTTGTTTATCAACTTATTTCTCTGTATGTATGTGTTATGGTTGCATTTTATTCACTTCGGGTATATTTGCTACTTATTTCTTTTTATTTTTTGCAAATATAACTGTGGAAGCAATATTGTCTATTAAGTATCTCCAACAGTCGGAAGCATTATTGTATGGCCTGATATCATCTTCACAATCTTTGTGTCTCTCGTCTTGCCTCCACCTCTTCTATTTTTCATCACTATCCTTAATTATGCCAGGAAGTCCCATGATGGGACTGCCCCAATTGTAAATTCTCAGTAATTATTATCTCCTGAATATGCCAGATGTGACTAAATTTGCAAAAGCTCAATATACACTTGACAAGTTATTTTTTTTATTTTTATTTTTTTTATTTTTATTTATTTTTTAATGTTTATTTATTTTTGAGAGAGACAGAGACAGAATGTGAGTGGGTTAGCGGCAGAGAGAGAGGGAGACACGGAATCCAAAGCAGGCTCCAGTCTCCAGGCTCCGAGCCATCAGCACAGAGCCCAACGCGGGGCTCGAACCCATAAACCACGAGATCATGACCTGAGCCAAACTCGGATGCCTAACCGACTGAGCCACCCAGGCGCCTCTACATTTGACAAAGTATTAAACACTAAATCAAAATGTGCTTTAACACCTACACACATGAACTGCTGCAGTGAATAAAAGCTTCTGATGAAGAAAGTTATTTATCCTTTTTGATAATTTCAAGTAAGTCAGGCTAGATGTGGAATCTGTGATGTTCATTTTTCCAATTCTAGCTATCTTCCCTTGGTAGCATGAATATGATTCTTGAATCCCTTTGATTCGTGACACAATGCCATATTGAATATTTCCTTAATTGCAAATTTGATTTTCAGTCACATTCAGGCTTATCTCATTGTGCATTATTATTATTATACCTGTCAACAGAGTATCCCTGCAATTGCCCCTTTTGAACTTGAACACATTTGGTGATCTGCAGGAGTGATGCTTAAACAGGGAATATGGCACCAAGCAATTAAAATGGACACCTGCAGGAGCAGGTTGGATTCTAGAGGCCTCCTGCTGGGCCAGGCTTTAAACCTTTAGCTGCAAGAGAGTTCTTGGGAGCTTCCAAGGTGAGTTGTTAAGGCAGCCAAGGGAATGGGTGGTAGATGACAGTCATGGTCGGGATAACTGCTTTTACCAACTGGTATGGAGTAGTTCAATGGCCATGCATGCCTGCTGAATATCAGCCTTGGTGATGTGTCTGTTTAGGAACCAACAGAAAAGAAAATAGTCATTTAGGTGTTTAGAATATGTGTTAGAAGAGCTAATGCTCATCTACTTCTAAACTTTTTGACTTGCACAATTATATTTGTCATTAAACAGTTGTAAAGAGGACATGTTCTGATTGGAGCAGAATTCACCCTATTCTGAAAGTGACTTAATACATTAGCAGGTGAGGTACATGAACACACAGATTCACTCGTTAGAACTCAGGTATGAATTAGGAAGCTTTTTCTAACTGACCCATCTTCCTGAGTCCAAGTGATAAATAGGAATGAGCTCAGTATGGGAGATGAGGGAGTAAAAGGAAGAACATTCTAGGAAGATGGAACATTATATGCAAAGGCACAGAAGGGAGAAGGATCATGCCAGGCCAAGTTTGGACAACCTTCAAGCAGGTTAGATTTGCTGGAGGGATGGAGAGAGGAACTTTCTCAGGCAGGATTGATAAGACACCAGGCTGGAAAGGTGTACAGGAGCTGGGTATAAAAAGTCATAATGAGAAAAAAAAAGTTCATTCATTCCAAGTCAATAGTGAGGAAAGGATTTGGAGCAAAGAGGAAGAAATTTGTCTCAATACAAAGGATAATGGCAGAGCCTTGAAGTGGAGCCCAAAGAAGATGAGCCTTACATATGGGGAGAGACAGGAATTGCCTCTTTTCATTTGTAAAATCAGAATTTTCCACAACTTTTATTGATGGAGGTTTCCTACAGAAGCTTTTTATAACCACTGAATGGCCATGGGGAAGTACTGGTGTGAAGCTCTATGGTCGAGTTAAATCCTATTTATTGTTAAAAAAAAAAAGCCTTTAGGCATGAGGCCAAGGTGTTGGAGGCTATTACACAGTCTGAAAAGATCTATTTGATCACCTCCATCTGAGTCATAACCCAGGCCACTAATGACATGAAAACTCTCTCCCAGCATGACTTGCTCCTTCCAGCAGGGCTCAGTCAGAAGCAGCCAGCCCATTGCCCAGTGATCAGAACCCATTTGCAGCTGGAGCTCTGTGCGTGCAACGCCACATGCACAAGGTACAGAAGACTGCCTCGCGATCAGATTAACAAGGAGTTTATCCTCTTCTCTCTGGCCTCCAGCATTAGCACCTCTGATGATAACTTGGAAATGCTGAGCCCCTGGAGGGGAGGAAACATCCCTTGAGGAGGTCAAGTGTAAACCAATTATCTTCCCAGTGCAAATTTACCAGAACTGCTTGGATTCCTAAATGTTAGTAGGGTTGAAATGTTGTAAAAATCAAGTAACTATATTAGTAGCTCACTTTTGACTATTTGCAAACTTTCAGACTGTAATAATTATTTCCCTCTGTAGAATGAAGCAAAGTAAGAGTTAATTAAAATTGTCCTTTCGTTGCAGTGCCTAATAAAATGTAGATTGTCTTTTTGAAATAATTGTATTGTTGACAGAAGGGTCAAATACCAGTTCATGGTTTATATATATGAAATATATTTTACTTAACAAACCCGTACACAGCACTTATCATGTTCTAGAGACTTTTTAAATAGCTACTGTAATCATCAGTGGTTCTGTACAGTTTATGTCTGAGCAACAACCCCTTGACCTTATCCATCTAGCCCTTCTCTGGCTCTGGCTACTTCCTTGGCTACATCTAGAAAGATCAAGACTCATGACATTTTTGTCATGCCAGGCTATCTAAGGCTTCATCTGTTCCATGAACTTTTGAAGTATTTACTGAAGTGTTATCTCCACAGTGAGAATTCATACAGCAAACATTTTAGGCCTTTTCTATGTGCAGACACACTAATAGGCACTAGAAAGAGAGTCATTAAATATGGGCACAAAGCTTCCATTCTAGTTGGGGCATATAGGCAATCAACAATTACCAAGATAGTGATGATGGCTGTTGAGGCACTTCACTATATACATTTTTATCATTTAGCTTGGATTCTCTCCAAAAGTACAGCCTGAGCCAAGTACTTGTGTAGTAGAGATAATCCCAGGAACGTGGAGCGAGGAGATAGAGTGGAACAGAAGGAGGAAAAATCAATACAAGCATCCATAATCAAGGTGATGACCACAGTGGACACCAAGGGCTCCATTTTGCCTGTGTTTTTTGAGAAGGTTATAGAATGTCTTTCAGATTTTCCACTTAAGGTTTAAAAGGGAAAAATAGGTGTATGTCAGTTCCTGCTCCCCATTATTTGAGGTAATTCTCTGCTCTCCCATTCCAGGTTGCACATGCCTGCCTACCAAGTAACAGAAAGATGCTGCCATTGCACTGTGAGCTGAGATTCACGTGGAACTGTCCCATAGAGCTATGACTGGAATCAGAGGTGAGGCCAAAGGGAGGAGGCAGAATAGAGGTATTTGATACAGTCCAGTTTACACTGCTCATACCCATACAAGCTTACCTTAAATCAAGGCTTCAAGATGTAGCCTGCTGTAATCTCTGCAAGTACTTACCAAAGATTGGTGGAAGAAGTTCCAAGTTTTCACAGGAATAAATGGTCCCAGGGCCATCAGTGATACTCAAGCATCTCTCCCCTCAGCTCTCCATTTTAGATTCATTTCAGCTGGTCTGAGTTGTTTGCCTGGGGAGGGTGAGCCAGACCTTCATTCCTGAAGGGTTTGAACCTTTAGATTCATTTCCATTGTTTGGAAATGTTTGTTACAATCATTTTTGCATCATCACCACCAGGAATGGAAGCAAAAATACCTCAGTAAAGAGTTCTAGACACTTCTGTCAGTCCCTGTTTTGTAGCCTACTCCTTATGACATCCTGTATCAATAATACCCAAGATTAACTTCTTTTGTTGTCATCACTTTGGTTTTTGTGGCTGATCTACCAGCATGAGTTCCTTGATAGGACCAGGTTCAGTGGAATTTCTACTGTGTTTTCTGATGGAAACCTTCCTTCCCTGGGAACTATGGTGACTAACTGAGAAGATCTTAAGGTTTGGGGACAGAAAGCAGTAATTTCTCATTGGGTCAGTGTGAGAATTGTTCACAAAAGCAATATCCACCCCTGATTCCTGGGTTCATTTAGCCTAGCCTTTGGGGCCAAAGTGCTGGATATTGGTTCTTGGTCTTGTGCTGTGCTGTATCAAGAAGACAGAACCAACACTGTAGATGATTTCCCTCCAGCTGGCTCCTCCATTATTATTTTACTATAGGTTAGCTCCTTCTGATGATATAGTATACAGCAGGACTAGTGGCCCCTGTGACCATATGCCCAGTATCTCACCTTCTTTGCCATAAAATGGGCTCCTTGCTTTAAGGCAGCACTGTGTGTGATGACTCAGAAGGCAAGTCACCTGTCCACCTCATGGTTTAATGGCTCCTCTGCACTGGATTATTTGTGAGCACTAACACCCTGAAACCAATAGTCCACAGATTCTGTGTCCTCACCAATGGGTCCACGCAGAACTGTCTGTCCTGCCATGGCTAGACTCAGAGGCAAGACTGAAAGGGATGTGAGGGGGGTACAGGAGGCATCTTATGTAATGCTGTGTTAAACTGCCTATTTATCTTACTATATTGATCCCTAGATGATGAGATTGTTTAGGGGAGAGGCTACATCACATTGGTGTAGCCAGCACACTCAGCACAATGTTTGGGATTCAGTAAACACTTATGTCATTTTATTTTGTAATGTGAAGCATGCATGCAAATGTGCCTAGGGATACTTTTGGTCTTCCTTTCTTCCAAATAAGGGAGATAAGTAAGGGCCAATGGTGAGAAGGGACTGGTCTAAGTTCCTCTGTCCACTTAGCAGCAAAGGCAAGGGTAGCTCTTAAGTCTGACCCCAACGCCACAAAGCTTCATCATGCTGAAATCTTCTTGGTGGAGACTGGGCATAGTTTCTAACACCCCAAGACAGTCAAAGTGATAGTGATTTCTGAGTATAAAGATAAGTTATAAAACTGTAAAGGATTATGGAACTACTATGTTCTGATAATATAAGTTGCATATTCATTATATATATTCTTTCATTATAAGGTGCAAATCTGAAGTCCAGGCCACTGGGGAACATTTCCCCACTGACCAAATGACTTTGGAAAATTATTACTTTTTCATGTGTTTCCACAAACTTTATTTTCTTTTGTTATCCCTTGATGGAACTTATAATTTAAACCAAGTAGGGGTTGGGATTACTAAAGTTGTACACTGAAAGCAAAGAGTTGAGTTGATGGAGTGTTTCAGAGGGAGGAAGCATGGAGTAATGATTAAGAACAAAATGTCATTCTTTAAAAAAATCTGACAATTTTCAGTCAAATTAAGTATTCTTTTTTTTAATTTTATTTTTTATTTTTTAAAATTTACATCCAAATTAGTATATAGTGAAGCAATGATTTCAGTAGATTCCTTAATGCCCCTTACCCATTTAGCCCATCCCGCCTCCCCCAACCCCTCCAGTAACCCTCAGTTTGTTCTCCATATTTATGAGTCTCTTCTGTTTTGTCTCCCCTGTTTTTATATTATTTTTGTTTCCCTTCCCTTATGTTCATCTGTTTTGTCTCTTAAAGTCCTCATATGAGTGAAGTTAAATTAAGTATTCTTAATATCCATGATCCATAACTCTACTCCTGGGTACCTAGCTTAGAAAAAGTCTCGTATAAATTCACAAAGGGAATGTGTGCATATGCATACAGCATTCTGAGTATAGTGGTGGTGACTAAGAACAAATTCAGTGTTTCTCACCAGAGAAACGATACATGTACTGGTTTGAAGGCTAATACAACCACACTAAGAAACTCCAGAAGACTCATGGCTTAAATAAGATAGAATATATGTGTCTCCATGCAATAGGTATCTGAGTTTCAGTTGCCTGAAGCTTATATGGCAACTCCATGGTGTCTCTGGCAAAAATTCTTTCTAGTTTGATTCTCTGCCATCCCAACACGTACTTCTGCCTTGAGGTCTAAAATGATTGCTGTGGCTCTAACCAGTAGAAATAGGGGAAAGGGAAAGTGGAGGGTCTACCACCTCTATTTAGAAACACAGCCTAGAAGTCTGACATATTACTAACATTCATATGTCATTATTCAGAACATAAGTCACATGACTATATCTAGCTTCAAGGAACTCTGAGTATTGCAGTTTTTAGCTGGACAGCCATGTTCTCAGCTGTCCACTACTGCTAAAGGAAGGAGGCATGAATATTGAAGAAGAATTAGCCGTCTCTGGCATTATAAGATTACAATAAATATATATTATTGAGTAAAATGCAGCAGTAGTTAGAATCAATGAACTATATGTATTCCAGCAACATTGATAATTCTTACAAACAGAATGCTAAGTGAGAAAGGGAGAGAGATGGAGACAGAGAGATGAGAATGGGCTACAAGAGAATACTTGAATAAATAAATATAAATATATAGATAATTCTTATAAACAATTATGGGGCCTTGAAAGGATAAACAATTATATTGTGCTAAGAAATAAAAGTTTAGTAAGCCGCACATACATACTCAATCTAGTTCTAGCATACGGTCCACTGAAAGTTACATAAATGCCCAAGGCCAATTTTTTCATGATCTGAGAATGGTAATTATACTGTTCATATAAGATGAACTTGTATACTTAAAGCACTTATTATGGTGCTTGACACACAGTAAATTCTCAGTAGAGATTAGCTGTTATTACTATTTATTATTATTATTATTATTATTAGAGACATTGCATAAAGATTGCATGTGAGATCAGGACCTTATGGAAAGTTGGCTCTTGGTAAATATTGGTTGGATGCACAATAAAAGAACAAAGAGCATGTTGGTCACAATTGTTAGAGATGAATGAATTGGGTTTATTCAGTCATATTTGTGAAGTGTCTCTTATTTGTCAGGCCCCTAGGATATGAAAGTAAGAACTGGCATGGGCCCCAACCAGTGCAGGAGAAGGCAATTAATAATAATAAAAAAATCATACAAACACATGTAAAACTGCTATAAATATAGTGAAGGATAGAGATACTCGTGTGTGTGTGTGTGTGTGTACACACACATTATACAGGGAGGTTTGATCCACTTGGTTGAGAAAAAGTCTTTCTTTTTTTAAAATTTTTTAAATGTTTATTTATTTTTGAGAGAGAGCAAGCGAGTAAGCATGATAAGGGATAAGGGCAGAAACAGAGGGAGACACAGAATCTGCAGCAGAATCCAGACTCTAAGCTGTCAGCACAGAGCCACAGGCAGGGCTCGAACCCATGAGCAATGAGATCATGACCTGAGCCAAAGTCAGATGCTCAACTGACTGAGCCACCCAGGCACCCTGAGAAAAAGTCTTTCTGAGGAAGTGATGCTTGAATTGATGTCGTTTAGGAATTACCTAGAAAAAAGTTAAAGGAAGAGCTTTCTTAGCAGAAGTAACAGCATATGAAAAAGCCCTGGGCACCTGGATGGCTCAGTTGGTTGAGCATCTGACTCCTGTTTTCAGTGCAGGTCATGATCTCACGATTAGTGGGTTCAAGCCTCACATTGGGCTTCTCCCTGACAGTGCAAAGCCTGCTTGGGATTCTCTCTTTTCATCTCTCTCTGCCCCTCCCCCACTCATGCACGCGTGCGAACAGTTTGTCTCTCCATCAAAATAAATAAAGTTAAAAAAAAAAAAAGTCCCTGTGACATCCAAGTCTTGGAAAATACAGTGGCCCTAAAGAAATTTAGTGGGGTGGGGTCACAAAGAAAAGAGATCATGTGATATGAGTTGACATGGGAGAGTAGGTAGAGGCAAGACCATACAGGGGACATAAGCTGTTTAAAGAGTTTCTCTCTTTACCTCATAGGAGGGGACGCTGTATTCGCTTGCCCGTGCTGCTATAAAAAATTGTCACAAACTTAGTGGTTTAAAACAACACAGATTTATTCTCTCACGGTTCTAGAGCTCAGAAGTCCAAAATCTTTTTCACTGGGCTAAAGTCAAGGTGTTGTCAGGTCTAGTTCTCCCTGGGGGGCTCTGAAGGGAGAATCTGTTTCCTCACATATTCATCTTTGAGTCACCTGTATTCCTTGGCTTGTGTTTCCTCTCTCCATCTTCGAAGTACATTATTCCAATCTCTGCTTCTGTCATCATTTCACCTTCTGCTCTGACCCTGAACTCTCCTGCATCTTTTCTTACATGGACCATTTTGGTTACATCAGGCCCACCTGGATCATCCAACATAACCTACTCATCTCAAAATTCTTAATTAATGAAATGTTCGAAGTCTCTTTTGCCATATAAGGCAACATTCACAGCCTCTGACAATTAGGGCAAGCACATTCATTGGAGGCCACTCCTCAGCCCTACCACAGAAGGCATTGCATTTGTTCAAGCAGTAAAATGTCCCGTTCCATTTTGTATCTTTACACGATCACCCTGGCTGCCTTGTGAAGGACAAATAGGAAGAAGACCACGTTTATGTTGGTGAGCCAACTGGGAGGCAAATGCAGTGGTCCTGGGAAGGAGAGGAGGAGAGTAATTTCATCCACGAGATGTGCGCTATAATATCTTGGCTGAGAGAGTCCTAGGCTGTTAGAGCCAGGAAGAAACGAAGGATACTCTTATCAGTCCGGTACTGGGTCTGGTGCGTACTGGTTTGCAAGAGGTGGGTGTGTGCCTCTAGCCGAACCGCACATTCAGTGGAATGGTAATGGCTTGGAATCAGCCATGGCGGGAATATTTATGTCATGAAATTTGACACACGCTGCAGGTGAAGACTTCCCCCCCTCTGGCCCTGAGATCCAGTTTACCAGCACCTCCCAGACTCCACATAACCTGGGAAAGGGGCTGAGGGGTCTCCCTGTCTTCTCAGGCTTGGATTCCAGTAACGTCAAGCTTATTCCTCATCCTACTGTTGACCGGTTCCGTTGTGGAGACAGACAAATGGTATACATCCTGATTTTTAGGAAAAGGATCTCTCTCTCCCACTTCGGTATTTTTTTTTTTATGAGTTTTACAATAACCAGGCACTATTTTTATAATTAGAGATAAAGCCAACTTTACTTTAAAAATGCTAATTTTAAAAACACATATGAATGAGGACACAATGGAACACTTGTTTCAGGTATTGATTGCTAAGCTGTGATCTAATCATTACAAAAATGGATTTTTAGCTCTAATTATGTACAAATTCATTTTTGAGTTTCCTGGGGAATGTGTCGCAGGCCTTGTTCTCTTGATTTGTTCACTCTAGGAAGGAGGAGGACAAAGGGATGAAAATGAACACAATAAGAAATACTTAAAAGCCATACGTATTCAAATACATGAACTTACATAATATTAAACATGTCATGGGAGAGTTGTAAAAGAAATTTTATCTTGGTACTATACACGGTCTTGAGATAGTAGGAAGTGTTTAAGCGAATGGCCTTTGGAGCAAGACTTTCTGGGTTCAAATCCCAGCATTACCAGTTGCTCTCTGGAAACCTTTTCTGCCTCAATCTCTTCATTTCATTTGTGAAGTGGGGACAATGATAGTTACTCATGGCATTGGTGTTTGTGAGATTTAATTTTTTAATGTTTATTTATTTTTGAGAGAGACAGAGAGCGCGCAAGCAGGGGAGGGGCAGAGACAGCAGGAGACACAGAATCCGAAGCAGGCTCCAGGCTCTGAGACTGTCAGCACAGAGCCCAACACGGGGCTCAAATCCACCAACCTTGAGATCATGACCTGAGCCGAAGTCTGATGCTTAACTGACTGAGTCATCCAGGTGCCTTGGTGTTTGTGAAATTTAAACTAGTTACTCCATATGAACCCCTCAGAAGAGGGGTGCACATATTAAGCACCCAAGAAGTGTCAGCTGTTATTTGTTGACATTCACTTGCACATAGCCCTGCACATTATTTCAGCATAGATTTTTCCTATACGAAGAACATTTTAAAGATTTACTGTAATTATAGCATTCTGCCAATCACCTTCTTTCCCCAAGTGATCCGTCCTGTTGAGAAAATGAGTGATTTAATCAAGTAAATTTGTGTTAAAAATTTCCCAAAATATGCTAGATATTTGTTTTTTCACATTTGCGTATTGAATTCCCATCTATCTCCATAGGCTTCACTCACGACTTGCGAGCATTATTGCTAATCTGGCTGTTAAATCCCCAAAGAATGTTACTTGAGTCAGGTATTTCTTCCTCTGCACTTCCTCCCTGACTAAATGTACACACCCACCACCCCTCATCTCTCCTGGCAAGTTTTCTGAGGTGTGTACCAACTTCCTGAAGAGCTGAATATCATCTTGCCTTGAGTTAAACAGGAGACAGCTGGCACCATTTATCTCTTCAAATTACAAGAAAATGTGAGAAACAACAGGGTGTCTGTATGGGGTTGGGCAGAGCCCGAAAGGGCAGCTGTGTGTGAAAGAGAATATCATGGCAGTGAGCTTGAGAATTAGGTGTCATCCTAGAAGGTTCACACTCCACAAGATGGCTTATCTCAATGTGATTTTGTGATCAGGTTAAAAAAAAATATTTTCCCTATCCTATCTAGCTGCATCTTCAAAAGTTAGATATTTCCATGATAATTATAGTAAGGGGAGGAAATTAATTTGTTTTTACTTTTGTGCTGTGATCGATACACAGTTTTTGATGGCTTCCTAAATCCCAGAAGATATCAACATTTAAGTTTTCTAATTATTTGTTATCTTTGTCTAATCCTGTCATATCATCTTTTAATGCAGACTAAGTTTGGTAATGCGTCACTTTGAAAGGAAACAAACACTCCTTTGTAAGCATTTTATGTCTCCTGTGAGTTTAATATCAGTGAAAATTCGTAAAGGAGTTTTATTCCAGTCAAAATGTTATAAAGTAATCTGTTTGAAACCACATACAGAAAGATTAGCCAAGATGAATGTATGCATGATATTTTTAGAAAGTAGAAATAAGTAGAAATCTTTCTTAGCACTTCTTTTTGTGTATTGCCTTAGTGAGAGAAGAAATTACATAAGAAAAACTATAAATTTAAAATCTGGATTATTAGGAAGCATAAAGGTTCACCCTAGAAGAGACTTTTCCATATATTCATTCTTGTTACTACATTTAAGAAAACATCAGGACACAAGGACAGGATAATTTACTTTAAAATGTGCATAATTGTAGAATGTGAGGGAGGTGGTTAAAATGGGTATAACCTTGAAAAAGGGTTGTACATTTGGACTACAATGAAAAAAAAAACTTGGAAATTATAAAGTTTTCTCTGTTGCATGAGCAAATAGGTAGTATATATTTCAGAGACTAGTTGAAGAATTAGTATAATAAAAGAAGAAAGAACTTAAAAAAAATTTTTTAATGTTTATTTACTTTTGAGACAGAGAGAGACAGAGCATGAACGGGGGAGGGGCAGAGAGAGAGGGAGACTCAGAATCCTAAGCAGGCGCCGAGCTATCAGCACAGAGCCCGATGCGGGGCTCGAACTCACAAACCATGAGATCATGACCTGAGCCTAAGTCGGAGGCTCAACTGACTGAGCCACCCAGGCACCCCAAGAAGAAAGAACTTTTATCTACTGTTACTGAATTCTCTAAGAGCCTGAATAAAGAAAATGTGTGTGTGTTCTTATATTTAACAAAGGACAAGTGTTATATTTGTAGACACATCAGTTTAACTTTGATACCTGGGCAGATACTGGAACTAATAATTATCAGGTAGTTTGTAATCCCCTATAAAAGCACAACGTCCTGGGTCACAATCAATGTCACTTTCTGGAAAGTAGACTTTTGCCAACATCAGTCCATTCCATTTTGTATGATAAAAATGTATTTCAGAATACACCGTAAAACTAAAAATATACAATGAAGTTGCACATGCAGTTTTCAGAACTTTGATTCTGTTCCATACGCTATTCTTATCAGTACCCTACAACTCACTGTAGGCCTGCATATTGCTAGAGCAGAGGTTCTCAAACTTTTTGGTCTTAGGGCCCTTTTATCATCTTAAAAATTATCAAAGAGCCCAAAGAGATTTTCTTTATGTGAAGTATTTAACATTTACTGAATATTTATCAATATTTACTGAATTAGTAATGAAAACAAACTTTTAAAACACAAGCTTACACACATCCCATTAGCCATGAATTGACAAATCATCATGTCCGGTATCTTCTAGAAAACTCCATTGGACACTCAGGAGAGAATAATAGTGAAAAGGCAAGTAAGTTCTTAGTATTATAATGAAAAAATGCAATTTTGACCTCACAGATCTCTGGTTCTCAGGGACCCCTAGTGGTCCCTGGAACACACTTTGAGAACTGCTCTGCTGCAGAATTACTGACTGGAGGATTATCAGGATTCAGTAACAGGAATCCTGAGAGGCCCAAGGGAAACAAATGATCAAATAGCATCCTTCAGAGTGAAATTTTGCAGAACTGAAAGTTAATATTTCTATGGAAGGTCTGAAGGAATAAAATAATGATTTTTAAAAGGTAAGGGATAGAGGAGAAGGATTGGAGCATTATTTGACAAATATTTATACGTAACAGGCACTGGAGAGATGAAAAAGACCTTAAAGATGTGATCTTGTCCCTTAACGTGTTCATAATCAAGGGAGAGAGGTCACAAATGAATGCTCCAATAGAGTTAAGAAAAAAAATTCTGACACATCTCAGTGGAAGGAAGGATGATTCCTCACAAGCCATTTTGGTGAGTTTCTGTAAAAGAGGTGACAGTTATGACCAGGCACACACAAGGAGTGCCCAGTTAGTTCGGAGAAGAGCACTGTAAGTAGGGGGAGAACTCCAGGTAAAAAGACATAGAAGGCCATGTCTTCAGTGCTGTTAGGGGCTTTTGCTGTGGGGTGGAAGGGGCGGGATAAATGGTGTGAATGGGAAAGGTTAGGATGGATTGCAGATGGCTTTATGTGCTCAGATTAAGCATTGTCCCGTAGACAATGGGAAGCTAAAGTTTTTTAAGTAGAAGGATGATTTGTCCAGAATTATGTTTCGGAGATTCAGCTTAGTGCCTTTGCAGAGGTCATTAAGGGGGTGAGGGTAAAACTATAGTACGGAAGAGCACTCTGGAACATCTCGCAATAGTCCTTGCAAGAAGAAAGCCATGTTGTAGAGGCTCTGGTTCTCCCTTGGTTTGGGGACCTCAAACCATTGCCTAATTTACATGTGCCTTAATTTTGTCACCCGTAGAGTCGAAGAGTTAACAATATCGACTTTACCGGGTTGTTGTAATGATGAAATAGTTTGATGCAATAAAAGAAAATAATATTTGATAAAATAAAACAGCACTAATACATTACATTTTGCAATATATATTAGTTATCGTAGGTGCATAAAATACTAGGGAAGAAGGAAAAGGAAACAAATTCTGAAGATATTTAGGAGCGAGGATCCACAGGGTTTTCGTGACATTGGTGTGTGGTGGTAAGAGAGAATGAAATCATTTCAGTTATTTAGATTCTAGAGACTCCAGGGAGCGTTAGATGATAATGGTGAAGGCTGGGACAAAGGGCACAGAGAGAATTCAGAGAAACAAAGACCTATTTTCGCACAAATATTGTTTATAAAAATGGTGGCAAGAGCTTACCACGGTTACCTCACATAATATGAAGGTGTGGTATGTGGACTGAGGAAAGAGAGCCAGCAAGTGTTAAGGAACAAGACAGAAGAATTCAATTGTGGCAAAGCGTTCAGACCAAATCGAGGCAAGAGCAGAGTTAACTAAGCCTCTAACAAAAATAAGGAATTTCTCATTAAAATCAAGTGCTCTCCTTGAGAACTGGAGGGCAATGCACAGCATTTAAGGAGAGAACAGGTACAAATTAAGAGAAAAGCTGGGAATTAAAGCTTGATAAGAGTTCTTTCCGTAGCATGAAAAAAAAAGATTAAAAACTATCAACATATTACAAGGGGGATGAAGTACTGAAATTAAGGCAGCCAAAAAAGATCCAGATTAGGTAAATTCCTGTTATAGTAGGTCAGATTTGGAGTTTAAAAAAAAATCATTGGGCAAAAGGACTTTTTTTTTTTTTTTTACCTAGATGGCCAAAAGGTGCTAATTTAAAAGAAATACACATTTTCTAAATGACGTGCAAACTCTGTCATAGTTCCATAAGAAGTTAAAAAGGAGTGAGTGAAAGCTAGAACAGAATCGCTCTTTGTCCAACACAAATAATCAAGGAGGTAAAAAATGCTCAAGTTAGCAGAGGAACACGTAAGATGCATTTCCCCATGCAGTGCTTATGTTAATTGTGAAGTGTGGGGAAATCCACACAAAAATGATTGCTTTCTAACCTCAGCATAAGGTAGAGAAAACACAAGCAGATTAAATGGAGGGAACCTATGCTATAGTAATATTGTTTTGGATCAGTTTATTTTTCAGAAGGGAAGGGTCAGGGGAGATAGTAATATTAAATTAAATTAATTAACATTATAATTAAAATTAGAATATCTCATGAAGGAGCTTAGACAGCTAATAACATGCCAAGCATTGCCAAAACCTGTGACAGTTCATAGACCCTTTGCCTTCAGATGCTAGTCATATTTTTTCTAGTCACGTGGGAATTCACAAAACGTGACACACTTTTGTAGCTGAATGGCACTCCCCTCGACTACTAAAATGGGTTGTTTAAGCTTCACAGAACACTGCCCCTGTTCTCTGAACGGATGAGGACCTACATGAGAGTATTACCATATTAGAGGCTGGTCCTAAGGCTTAGAGTTGATCATCAGGTATGTCTAGAAAACATTTTCTTCTCTTCCTCCTCTATCCCTTTCCTGAAGTCCCATTGATCAGTGCTTAAAATGGGAATTTGGATCCGTAGTTGCCTCGGTGAGTGAGAGGCTGCCGTAGGAAGGTGCTACTTTCCTATCCCAGTGTGCGAATTCATAGTGTCTGGGATAGATGTAGCACCTCGCACTTGTTCCTCTCTCTGCCCCCCAACACATATGTGTGCCCTTCTTGCTCGTAAACCCTCCTCGGGGTTATAAAATGGATGAGATCTTTCTGAGATCTAAATATACAGGAACACAATTTTAACATATTGTGTCATTAAGAAGTTTAGGAGCTTTTAGACACAATCTGGAGGTAGTGGAAAATTAGATGCAGTGTTGCATTAGACATGTTTTTAGTATTTTCTTCTTTTTGTAAAAGCTGTAATTTTCAGAGTTTAGAACCAATTTAATGTCCCTGGAGTTACAGCTTTTTTGTATCCATTGTCCATTAGGTGAATTACTAAGCCAAGAATGGAATCCATTTATAATGTATAAAATACTGTGAAATGTCTTAAAAACAGTCTTTGCAAGGGGAAAAAAAGCATTGGGAGTCCATTAAATTTGAAGACACTGAGTTCTGAGGTTCTTCTTATAATCATATGATGGTTTTTTGTGCCTTGATAATATGATGCATTAGATATTGGAAGATTTATTGAAAAGTTTGAATTCAATGAAAATTTATATAGAACTAATGCAAAATGCATTATGTTTGACATTCCAGACAGTTTTCAAAATGGAATGTATTCTAAAAAAAAAAACTTTAATAATATTTATTATCTTTTAATGCAAGTTAATAAGTAACCAATAAAATGCTACTAAATGTCTTATTGATGATGGTATCACTATTACTAGCATTTAATAAGCCTAGGAGATTTGGTTTTTAATAATTTTTTTTAATGTTTATATGTTAGAGAGAGAGAGAGAGAGCGAGCATGAGCAGGGGAGGGGCAGAGAGAGGGGGAGACACAGAATCTGAAGTAGGCCCCAGGCTCTGGGCTGTCAGCACAGAGCCTGACATGGGGCTCGAACTCACAAACCATGAGATCACGACCTGAGTCGGACACTTACCCGACAGAGCCACTCAGGTGCCCTGGAGATTTGGTTTTTAAATTCTTATTTTGAAGAAATTCTAGTGTGGCCCAAAAAGGAAAATAATTTGGTCTAAGGAGAATATAAGATACGTATGATATATATGTATGTGTGTATATGTGTGTGATATTTTTAGACACACCAACCCATTTCCAATGATCAGATTTTAATCAACAACATATTGAGGATTCAGGGTATGTATATTTGTATGCAGCATGCTGGGTGCTGTGAGATCTGAAACCATAAATAATTAGAAGTTTGGCTAAACTTTCCTTTCATGTGTTAGAGGAGAATTTCAAGAAAACAAGTAAATCTCAAAATTTTGTTAATTAGATAAATAGATCAACAGATAAATAAAAATGTAAAATTGTTCCTCTAGAGTATGTCCTGGCATCCATGCAGCACCTGCCATATCTCAGAGACTTGTTAGCACTTAGAGCACAGGGCTGCATATGATGTTGAGCCTTATGGAATTGTCACTTATGTTGGTCAAATACAGGTGGCTAGCAGCTGTTTCATAAGGTTGAACCTACCGGTAATCTTTGGTGCTCAGAAAGATAAGCCTATGGCACTGAATTGTGGTTGAAGTACAAAAAGAAGTCAAACTGTACTTTCTATACTCACTAAAGCAGAAAATGTGACATATTTAATACAAATTCTAATAAAGATTGCTACAAAAAGCACTTTTCCTCACTTTTGTTAATAGGATTTTTAACAGAAAATCTTATTACCCAGACCCTGATAATTCCCTATGTGTGTGCTTACACATTCATTGCTTATTACTATATCAGACATTTTTTTTTCCAGCTCTGTTTTACATAAAACCCAGCTAGGCATGGCCTAAGTAAATACGGGTTGGTTTTTCTCACATAGCAAAAATCTGGAGATAGAAAGCCCAGGGCAGGTGTGACAGCACTTTGATGTGATCGTGGACCCGGTTTCTTTTTATCCGTCTGATCAGCATTTTTAACCTTTTAGCTGGCTGAGCTACAGCATCAAGCCCAGGACAGGAAAAAAGAGGGAAAAGATAGCATGGTACCAGCCTTATCCACCCCTGTTATTAAGAGAACAAATGTCTTTCCAGAAGCCCCAGCTTAGGGTGTATATGTCAGGAAAATGCCATAAGGCAATACTTGACTATGGCTAGAAAGGCAAATTTTCTTTTCCAAACTCTGTAGCAAGTGTGAGAGACAGGAGCTGGGGAAATATTGGGGAGGTGTTGAATGCCCATCAACAAATCAACATCATCTTTCAAATTCACTCACTTCTTTTCCTCTTCCACTCTTTCTCGTGTTGACTAACCTGTGCACCACGAGTATTATATTACACTGAAACATGCAGAATTCCTGGTATCTCTGCAGTGTTGGCTTATAAAAATGGCACTGTCATATGGTTTAATCTAATACTTAACATTAAAAGCTGTTGATAAAGGCAACTCTCTTGTTACCAAGTTCCCAGGAAATAAACACTGAATGAAGCCTTAATATCAAATGCTATACAGTCCATTTTAATTTTCTAATATCTTTGAAAAAATCCACATTTGAATCCATATGATAAGCAGTAAATGAGTTGAATGAAGTTCTGAAATGCCATGCATGAGGTCATGCTGAATATGTTATACTGGGTACGTAATGCATGTTTATTAAATTGTAATCAATGTGCTGAACAGCACATGGATTTTGATCAAAATGCAATTTTTACTTTATGTCTTACCATCTCTTTAAATTTTGTTCACTGGGAATGATTTCCCCCTGTTGATAGATGGAAATTCATGCAGGCCAGTGATTGTTAGGCGTTAGAAGCTCCTATAGTCACGTTACGTCAAAAACACAATTTCAATTCAGAAATTCCAATGTTGAAACCCGCAGACATTTTGAACTTCTTTCTCCTCCTCCCCAATTCAGGCTTGCTTCAGACTGAAAATCTGCCTGAGGAAGAGAGGCTCTATCAGTTATCTCCTGCTGTACAATAAATTGGCCCAAAACCTAGCGATGGAAAACAATAATCGTTATTTGTCCAGTCTACGGATCAGCGATTTGAGTGAGGTTCAGACACCTGGTTCATTTGCTGGTCTCAGCTGTGCTCATTCATGGTTCAACAGTCAGCTGGTGGTCAGTGACCTCACTTACATATCTGGTTGTTATTGGCTGGGGCACTGTGATACGTACTTCTTATCCTCCAACGGGCTGGCCCAGGCTCATTCGCATGGTGGTGGTCACAGGATTTCCATGTCCAACAAGGGAGACCAAGTCCCAAATGTACAAATGCTTAAACTGGCTTCCAGACTTGGGCAAAGCAAGTCAACCCATCAACCTTGATTCAAGGTGTGGGGGAACAGTGTCCACCTTTTGATGAGAGGATATGTCATACCACATTTCAGGGAGGAGGATGATGTGTGGCCAATTTTACAATCTACCACAAAGAATTTGGACTTCTATTCAACATTTTACCCTCTCTTGTACTGTCCATTTTGCTAGCTACTATTCACTCTCTGCCATGGTCTAAAAGGAGGAGGGAAGAGAGATGAAGAGATGGGTATTTACTCAGCTAGGTGGCTTCTGATTCCTTGGACCTGGCAGATGGTTAAAGGTGACCCTTGTGTGGGGTACAGTTGTGCTTTCCTCAGTGGTTCTTTTCAGTAGAGATCTCTCAAGTGCCAGATGCACTTGTAGCCTGGGTCATTGCTTCTGATTTCGCCCTTGATCCAAGGCATCCAGTTTCATACCTCCAGCCTCTCAAATAGGACCCAAAACAATCTGATGCCTGCTCTCTTTGCAGCATGGCGCACATCAGACTGCTAGAATACACTACCACATCTTTGTCCTGGCAATTTCCAGAACTACAGGACAATCTCAACACAACAGCCATCTCTCAGATCTGCCATCAAAACTGTTCAGCAACCTTTCTCTTGCCCTCTAGATTTCGTGGGTGGGAATCAGATCTCAGTTCTCAATCTATGTTTAACTTTATTGGTCATAAGAATAGCACCAAGTCTTTGTTTCTGCCACAGGAACAAATTCAAAGCTTTCAGTGTATACCTCCAGGCTTTGGGTTAGAAAGTGGCACTCTTATCCACTCCTTTTCCAGAAGAAGGAGCAGAGACTTTCAGCTTAGAAACTCTCTCTGAAGAAATCTTTTCACCAGTCTGTTCTCTTTAATTTTTTTTTTTTTCTGATCCCTGTTATGCCTTTGATCTGCTTGAGGGGTACAGGAGTCATGGAACAGATTCCACTTGTAAATTCTGCATATGGTGTGTGTATTGGCAGGGAATCTTCATTCCTTTTGTAAATTCTGCATATGGTGTGTATGTGGAGGGGGAAGGGGATCATATTGGTGTCTTCATGAAAATGATTGAGGCAGGAGGGATTCCATCCTGATAGGAAGGAAGGAAAGTAGGAAGGAAGGAGGGGAGGGAGGACCAGAGGGATGGTTGGAGGGAGGGAGGGAATTCACTTTTTCAGTCTCTCATTCTAGAGCATGCTCATCTTTATTTGGTGGATATTGACTTCAGTACACAGAGCAAACAAGGTGATTACACACATATACTTTATAGACCTCCATTTGCAGTGCTGAAATCTTTATTTTATTTTCTAAGATGAGACATATCCTGGCCCCTTTTTATGTGATACTAAAATCCCCAGAACCGCTAAAACAGACTGGAAAATTCCTTCATTTGAACAGCTCATGGGTCTTGAGTTGCAGGGTTCTGAAAGGAAGGGCTATTTAGGGATGCCCAATCATGCAGGCAGACCTAAGGAACAATTGCGTGGAAACTCATGTGAAGTTAAATTGGCAATCAGCTCTAGCATTTCTTATGGCACAGCTGCCTATTGGGTAAATAATATGCATTTTATAAAAACATTCATAAGTGTAAATTCACACAGGAGACTGAAATGGCTCCTTAGGGTTAAATGAAATACATATTAACAACACTTATGAATAGTAAATAGCATGCACTTTTAAAATGTGCTCAATGTGTATTTACATAATAGCCTGTAAGAGTTCCACTGTCAAGTAAATAATACTGTAGTTGCCCTTAAAAGTCTTTAATTACCTACAGTATTTGCGAAGCACACTATAATGGATTTCTGGTTTGTGTTAGCACTCCACTCTCTTCTCAGATTAGTTCCTTTTCTTTGCTGGTTTCAAATGCATATATACTTATGAAAATAAACTTAAATTGGCACTGAGAGAAATCACCCATCTCGCTAGAATGGCCTTGAATGGTTTCACTTGTGTGAGAAGGATACTTTTAAATCATGCTGACAGCAAACCCCTAAAGAGCATCTTATAAATGAAAACAAGTAAACAAAAAAGAGAGCACCTGATGGAGCAGTCCATTGTGGGCAAACCATGCTTTGGTGAACTGGAGCGAGTGTTTCAGCCCTTTCCTGTGCCATTGTGTTTCCATCTTCTGCTCTTTCATTGTATCAGAGGGCTCTACCTCCTGCAAAGTATGAGTCCCAGTCTCTTTTATCAACTACTTTCTGGCTCTTTTAGGGCAGTGGGGAGAACTGGTTAGAGGCTGGAAGGAAGGAAGGAGCTATGAATCAAAGATGTCTTCCCTCTTCTCTCTTCTTCAGGCATAGATCTAACAATGGCTGTGGTACCACATACCTCTTTCCCATCTGTCCACCCCATAGGTCTACCATGGTTCTGTGTTCATATGTGGTGTGGCGCAGGCTTCCAGGCTCCAGTTCTCTTGCCTCCCCTCTCCAGTCCTCATTGTGGTAACAGCTCCCTGTAGTTGCTAATCTCTGTGTTGCCTCACCTTCTCTTGGTTGGTCTTCCAGTTCTCACCTCTGGTAACCAATGATCCAGGTTAAATGATCCCTGTCACTACCTGGTGTAGTGAGCTTTCTTTACTTGGATGGTCTCTGATAAAACTGGCATATGGAAGTTCTCTTCTCTGAAGAAGTTGTCTATGTCCAGTCAAAGATATAATTGCCCTCTTTCCTTTTCCAGGCAAGAAGTCTCTTGGGACTTCACATTCAATCTGGTAGAGCCCATCTGATATTGGTGTCTTTTTAAGATGAAGGAGACACATTTAGATGTTACATTAGACATAAAAGAGGTTAAGTCTAAATATTCAGACAAGGCTACTTAAAAAAACAGCACTGTTCCAGAAATATCATTAGTGTGAATGCTGGCTGTTGCATTTGACCAATTCTGATCTTGCCTTACTGCTTTAACATCCCCAGCTTTCAAAGATTCTTGACTGTAAGACTTCTGCTTCTTGTTTACTGGCTATAATACCACTCTTAATCCTTGTAGTTACAATCTGAAATAACTTCTGAGCACAATATGTAATGGGAGTCAGTGAACAAGAGGGGTCTTGATAAAATGATGTGCCTTGAGGAGGGACATTCAGTTTTGTATGACTCCATATGAGCCACACATCATAACTTTTGCCAGATCTGGCCCTCTGGCCTGCCTGTTTGAGACTTTTAATGGACTATTTCATTTGGCAAGAAGCATATACCTGCCCTACTACCATATTCTCATTCTTTCTGTGCCACCCTTCCCACCACCACAATGAGCCACATTCTTGCCTTGGATTTCATGGATTCATGGCACCTACCTCACCCCCCAGTCAGTTAATACCCTTTTGCCTACATACCCTGTGCTTAATCCCAACCCCACTCATTCTTTCTCAACCCTTGGCCTTCCCATGCTGTCAGGAGAAACATGTGGCACCTGAAAAATCACCTATTAGAGAGTATTTTGAAAGTTTACCACAGGTAAAAATTTCACTCTTGTTTTATTAAAATACACTCGACTCTTCTGCATTTTATTTAATAGTATATCAGATATCACCATTGCCAGGTTAGGGAGTGCTTACTACAAGCGAGGTACAGTTTTACATATTTTAATTCATTCCATCTCATGTTGCCCTTATCTCAAAACCTTCCTTTCTGTGTGATTATAATGGAGAACAGTGCCCTGGGGAGAAAGAAGTTCTATCTAGAATAGGCAGGGGGTGGGGCAGGTGAAGAAAGACCCTAGGAATAACTTCCCTAGCTCGTGGTGTTACGTGGATCTGAGAGCTAGGCTGGTGAGAGAGGTGTGGGCTCCCAGACTGCTGGAACTGGGATGGCCCAAGACCCATCACTGAGCCTGTGCTCTCCACTAGTTCCAGTCTCAAATATCAGGAATAAACTGGTGAGAAAGATATACAAGACTGTTTTCCTTCTGGCAACTGATTCTGCGGGGAAGAGGACATTAAACAAGTACACAAGTGAATTAAAAAGATCATTTTAGAAAATGAAATGAATACAACGGGATGCTGTAAGAAAAAAAAAAAATCAGTGGAGCAAAGGACAACACCAGATTGCATGATGAGGGAGAGCCTCTGAGAAGGGCATATTTGAATGACGGGAAGAGCCGGCCATGCAAAACTCTGGGGCAGTAGAGTACCACATGGTAAGTAAGAAAAGCAAGTGCTAAGGCCCCGAGTCCAGACAAGGGCAGCAGACTTTCAGGACAGAAAGAAGGCCGGTGTGGCTGGGATCACAGGGAGAGGGGCGTAGGAACAGATGTTAAGAGGGACCATTGGGTGATAAATCAGGTGGTGATTTTTTAGAATGGGTAAGTTATTTGGATTGCATTCTAGGTGCCTATAGGGACAGGGAGGCTGAGGCTCCAAGAGGTGAAGTGGCTAGCTGGATTTAACATGGTTGCATTGTTGTAGAGATGCAAACTCAGTCTGGGATTCTTCATTCAGTCTTCACCGCCTGTATGATTTCTGCAGTATTCAAATTCATGTATTTACCTCCTTAAAAATAACAATCACCACAGCAAGAATCTCTTGACCTATTTTATTTTTATTTTTATTTTGTTTTTGTTTTTTTCTCGGTTGTAGAGGTCCTTTAGTATCAATTGATCAGATCTTGTACTCGTTGACAGAGCAAAGTCTTGGTGGCCCTTCTGCACAGGAGCTCTCTAGGAAGTGCGTAGGGGCTGTTGGGAGCTCAGAGTGCGTGTAAATCAGTAAGTGGCTTTTAGATGTCATCCATCACCTGGAGTTTGTTCAGAGTGCTAATCAGAGCTGCCCTCTGAAGACACCGGCCTACACTGGAGCTGTAAATCTGAAGCCAGGCTTGCCTGTGATTATTAGCGATCCCCCCGGCAATTTTTTTGTGAGAGATGAGGTGTTAATTCCAATGCCTTGGCCCAAATCCAACCCAGGAAATTACTTTTTGCCTACCTAAATTGCGTGTAGACTTCCAATTGGAAATTAATTCTCAAGTTCTTTTCTGGGAAACATTACTGTTGCAGTGCTGCAAGAAGTCCCCACACGCCCAGGAATTTCCTCCTCTAGCCTTCTCCTCCACCACTTTGCCCAGGCCACTCCCCACCGTGTGTGCACTTAGCCAGCATGGTATGATTTGGATATACCTGAGAATCTCTCTGTGCAGCAAAGTGGGACAATTACCTGTGATTCTGTGTGTTTCTGGGTGTAAGTTAAGCCTCTTTCCATCAACACTATGACCTGCCTTGGAATCATGACAGCTAACTCAGTATGTCTTTTATTCTTATTTAGATCAGTCTCCATAAAGAGCTGGGATGCATAAATCATGCCTTTTCTCCTGGATTATTCTCTAGTCTACTCCATCTCTTTCTTTCTCTCTCTCTCTATCTCTGACACACACACACACACACACACACACACACACACACACACTTACACAGAGCCCAGAACTTCTTTCTCTTTTCTGCACTGTCAGTTCTGCCCTCCCCTGCAAAACACTTCTTGTCATCTAATATGTTATATGTTTTAATTGTTTATTCTCAAACCCACCTTAGAATATATGCACTATACATGAAGGGATTTTTTTTTAAACTTCTTTTGTTTCCGGTCCATATCCAAGTAGTAAAAATGCTGGCTAGCATGTAGTAGGTGCTCAATGAATATTTGTTAAATGAACTGTTACCCCAAGCCCAGTCATTTGGGTAACAGCTGAGAGATGCAATTGGACACTCAAAGTGTTGATTGTTCATTTATTCATTCATTATTTATCCCTCATTTGATAAACATTTATTAGTGCCCACTATATCAAGAAAAGTGCATCACTAGGAAGCTGAACAGACATATTCTGATTCCCCCAGAGCTCTTAATCTAAATAAGGAAAAACACATGTGAGTAGCTAATTAAGGACCTAACTATAAACCAGCGAGATAAAAGCCCATCTCCTGATATGTTGGAGGGCGGTAAAGGCTATAGAATTTTGACTCAGTACCCTTCCTGGATAGCTCCGTCTGGTAAACTCCGCTTAGAATTTAATAACGGGGAAAAAATCTATTCCCAAAGATATTGAAGATGTTTCTTTAAATCAGGATAGAACAATCTTTATCATGTTTCCCTTTTTGCTTTAGTGGCTAGTCAGTGAAAATCTAAGTGTGATAATCAATTGAAGTCAAAGCCATATAATGAGTATCTGGTAGACCTGGTTTCAAATACCATACTTTACGATTTGTGATTGCTTTTCCTATCTGCATGCTAATTGTTGTGTTGTAAGTGTATGCACAGACGTGTCTGTGCATTTGCTATCATTTAACCATTCTTAAATTCTCTGGAGTAGCCACACGGCGTAGATAGTAAATAAAGCTTCATAGATATAGATGCTGGAGATGACCCTGCTGACCTATGCTAAAATATTAAATTCATAAAAATCTAGGGTATGATGCCTACATCCAGGCCCCAGGCCTCTGCCTAAATAACCAAGGTTTGGGGATTTACTGCACTCTTCTGCACATCCTTTTGAAGGCTGTGATAAACCTGTATGCCACCCCTTTTCCTATAGCAGCTCTTGATGTTTATTTTAAACCACTTTATGCACATGCAAATAGTACAAGTTGGAGAGACAGGGAGAGTGTAATGTAATTTACTCCACACAATACCCCAGGATTGGTTTTGTGTCTCATCCTCTGCAAAGAGCCTTAGTGCTTCTTATCCCCTGGTGTGGGCTTCTTGGTAGTGGCTTCACCTGTGCCAACATTTCACTTTCTTTGTTTGAATTGTCTCTCTTTCTAAATTGGTCTTGCTGCGTTTTATGTGTGCTGGTAAGGCACCTTAAATCCATTCTGAAACAAGGTGAAAAATAAACAACCAACCAATCAAATAAATAAAGCTTTGTAAAATCATGGTATTTAAAACCATGTCTGCCCGTGGAAATACAAAGTAAGAACAGAGTTTCCAAGATAGTATCCTAGACCTACTTATTGAATGATCAGGTCTGGAAATCTGTATTTCCAGGTATAAGAGACATATGTATGATATATAGACATTATCTTAGTCTGTTTGGGCTGCTATAACGATGGCATAGACTGGTTGGCTTATAAAAACAGAAATGTATTTCTCACAGTTTTGGAGGCTAAAAGTTCCAAGATCAAAGTGATAGCAGATTTGGTGTCTGGTGAGACCCTGCTTCCTGGTTCATAGCTATCTTTCCTCTTTGTCCTCACATGGTAGAGGGGGTGAAAGGGTAAAGTCTCTTCTATAAGGACACTAATCCCATTTATGAGGGCTCTGCACTTATGACCTACTCATTTTCCAAAGACTCCACCTTCTGATACCAACACATTATGTTTCAACATACAAATTTGAGGGAGACACAAACATTCAGTCTGTAGCATTCCACCTCTTGTCCTTTGAACCCTTGTCTTTCTTACATGCAAAATATATTCATTACATTCTAATGGTCTCAAAGTCTTAACGTGTTCCAGCATGAACTCTAAAGTCTAAAATCCAGAGTCTCATCATCTAAATATCATCTAAATCAGATATGGATGACATTCAAGGTGTGATTCATTCTGAGGCAAATTGTTATCCAGCTGTGAATCTGTGAAACCTTATTAAGTCATGCACTTCCAAAACACAGTGGTGGGACAGGCATAAGATAGACCTCTTCATTTCAAAAGGGAGAACTAGGAAAGAAGAAAAGAGTAATTGATCCCAAGGAAGTCCACACTTAGAAGGAAAACTCCATGAGATCTTAGGGCTTAAGAATAATTCTCTTAAAATCCTACAGGTCCTGGTGGTAAAGGTCCCACCTTTTGGACCCACTGAGGTGGTGGTTCTGTCTCCACAAATTTGCTGGGCAGGGTTGGGCTCCAAGGCACTATGTGACCCTTCCCCCATTGCTTTGGAAGAAGCCATCTAGTCTGTTGGAAACAAGACCATGGTTCCCCACTTTGAAACCAAGGAGATAGCCCTGATGATTTCTGTATTGCCTTTGGGGTTCTTCTTCCATTATCTTGGAGAAAAGCTCTTGGTTTCTATTGAGATGGCTGATTCATAATGATCTTTTTATCAAATGGTCAGTTGGCCACACCTGTAATGTTCTTTTCCAACTGTTTTTCACAATATGGATAGGCTAAGAATTTTCCAAATCTTTAAGTTCTGCTTCCTTTTTACCTAACAATTCCACAACTCCATCTTTAAGTCATTTCTATCTTCTTTGTTTTCCTTTTTTGAGTATAGGTGATACACGATGTTAAATTGGTTTCAGTATACAACATAATGATTCAATAACTCTATATGTTGTTCTATGCTCACTACAAGTATAACTACCATCTTTCAAATGTTACAATACCAATGACTATATTCCCTATACTGTACCTTTTATTCCCATAACTTAATCATTCCATTGCTGTCTGTTCTCTGTATTTATAGGTCTGATTCTGCTTTTCATCATTTCTCCCTCATTGCATTTTACAGTAAGTAGTCAGGAGGAGCCAAGCCATACCTTCAACACTTTGCTAAGAAGTAGCTTCAGCTTGGGTACCTGGGTGGCTCAGTTGGTTAAGTGTCCAACTTCAGCTCAGGTCATGATCTCAGTTTGTTAGTTGGAGCCCTGCATTGGGCTCTGTGCTGACAGCACGAAGCCTGGAGCCTGCTTTGGATTCTGTGTCTCCCTCTCTCTCTCTCTCTGCTTATCTCTCTCTCTCTCCCTCTTTTTTTGTCTCTCTCTCTTTATCTCTCTCTCAAAAGTTTCAACATATGAATTTTGGAGGGATGGAAACACTCACTCTGTGGCCAACATGTATAAGCTCCCCGGGTGATTCAGATCCCAGGATGAATCATTCCTCAAATCTGTGCATGGTAGAAACATCCCTTTGTTTCACAATAAATCCATTCCCATTCTTGTAGTACTCACATGTGTATCATCCAGCCTATAACCAACCCACAGGTGAAACAGTTATAATTGTGCATATTTCTATAAAGTCAACTTGTTTGGGCTTAAATAGCATCATAACTTTCATCTGATTGCATTGGCTATGCTTCTAACAAAATGTTAAACAATAATTCTTGAGTTCAAGAAAATGTCACTGATATTTCCTCATTGAGAACGAGCATTTTCCCATGTATAGCTGAATTCTATTTCTTTGTTTTTCTGTCTACATCTATTTATGAATATAATTATGATTATCACATTATAGTAGTATTCATAAATTCCTATTTTATTGAGTATTTTTATAGAAATTATAGTTGAATTTTGTTTAACTTTTTATCAGCATCTAGAGAGCTAATCATATGAGGGTTTTTCTGAACCCTCCCTGCATTTCTAGAAAAATACATATTTAATGTGTTGTCAGCTTTTATTTAGCATTTTATTTAAAAGATTTTGCATACATATATATGTAACATTGGTTTATTGGTGTGTGTGTGTGTGTGTGAGAGAGAGAGAGAGAGAGACAGAGAGAGAGACAGAGAGAGAGAGAGAGAGAGAGAGCTAACTTCATCAGTTCTAAAGCTGGCATCTAATTTAATGGGAAAATGCTAGAAATATTTTCCTAAAGTCAAAAAAAGGCAAGGATACTGACTACCTTTACTACTCTATAGAAAAATTAGAGGTGAGAGATTTGAAAACTACCTTTGTGCATGAGATGACAATATACGTGGAAAATTCATGAGAATAAATGACAAAATTAACACAAATTTAATAAATCATTACCTAATAAATCATTAGGTAATATAGTGTAACGTTAACAAAAGTCAATAGCTTTACTATGTCTAAGATATTACCATTTCTAAGATACAGAATAAAAACCCTATTGCATAATAGTGACAAAATTCTTAATAATAAAGTTAGCATGAAATGGATGAAATCTATAAGATGTAAACTTCAAAATATCTTTGAAAGACAAAAAACTGGCCTGAGTCAATAGAAAGACTTATCTTGTTCTTGGTGGGCATCTCACCATTATAAAGGTAGTTTACCTCAAGTTAATTTTTAAATTTAATTCAGTAAAATGCAAATAAATTGCTTTATTTGGTTTGGTTTGGTTTTGGAGTTAGACAACCGATTATGCAGCTCACATGGAGAGTAAATTTGAAAAATCACCTGAAAAAGCCCTCAAAAAGAACACACAGAGAGAGACTAGATATAGTCTATATCTACTAGATACAGTCTTTAATATCTACCAGGTATTAAAACATAGTATAAAGCTCTTATAATTAAAACAGAATAGGGGCACCTGGGTGGCTCGGTTGGTTAAGCATCCGACTTCGGCTCAGGTCACGATCTCACGGTCCGTGAGTTCGAGCCCCGCGTCGGGCTCTGTGCTGACCACTCAGAGCCTGGAGCCTGTTTCAGATTCTGTGTCTCCCTCTGTCTCTGCCCCTCCCCTGTTCATGCTCTGTCTCTCTCTGTCTCAAAAATAAATAAACGTTAAAATTAAAAAAAACAACAACACCAGAATAGTGTTGGTGCATGAATAGACACACACAATAATGAACATAAAACGAGATACAGACATGGACCCAATCTATTTAATTCGTAATGAGAGTGTCATCTGAAATTATTGACAAAAAAGAAAAACAGATTCAAACTTCAGACTATATACCAGAATGCACTGCTAATTGTCAGAGATCTAAATGTAGAGAATGAAATCACGCGAGTACTACAAGAAAACATCAGTGAATTCCTACATAAACTAGTTGTGGAGAAACCATTTCTAGCTATCCCTAAAAAAGCCAGAGGCAATAAGAGAAAAGATTGGTAAATTCACTTAAAGTTTAAGTAAATGACTTGGCAAAGAACCCTAGAAGCAAAAGCAAAATCGGGACAACTGGCAGGAAGAGGGCTCCCAACACGTTGGTGTCTTTGGCCTCTGGGACCTTGAGTGGGAAGAGCTCTACCACTAGCAGTGACAAATGACATGTGTTAACAGTTGTTAAACATTTTGAGTCTCACTCTTGAGGACTGTGGTTACTTCTTTGGGGATTTAAGGAGGAAGGATGCAGAGGGGAGGAAATGCCCACCTGGGCTTCTGTAGAACTAGAGATATTTTATTCTGAGATCATTACATTGGTATTTGGCTTCTTTTAATCATTACATTGGTATTTGTTTTTTTTCTGTTTCTATAAATCGTATATCCACATTTTGTGTTTTCTTCTTTGACTCTATGTACTTCATAGTAATAAACACCTTTAAGGAACTATCTTTACATTCTCTGTTACTTGCTGATGAATTATGGCTTCTCTTCTTATTTGTTTACTGACTCAGATATTTCAACCAAGTTTCAAATGATCCTGATCCAAAAGTCCTATTATGTAGTGTTAACTTTAAAAAGCAAGATGCAAAACCGTATGTACATAGAAGCCCAATTCTTAAAAAAATATTCTTATCCAAAAAAAAATCTGAAATACTTTGTAATATTTCTTACTTTTCTACAATGAATATGTATGTCTTTTATAATTGAAAAGAAATTCTATGTATGAAAATACTAATAAAAATAACTGTCACCTAAGAAATGTAGAGCAAGTTGGCTCTGAGAGATTAGACTCTGTTTTCTTTTTATTTGAGAGAGCAAGAGAGACAGAGAGCATGTGAGTGGGGGAGAGGGGCAGAGGGAGAGGGAGAGAAAGAGAATCCCAAGCAGTCTCCACGCAGAGTGCAGAGCCCAACACGGGGCTCCATGCCACAACCCTGGGATCATAACCAGAACAGAAATCAAGAGTCAGTGGCTCAACTGACTGGGCAACCCAGGCGCCCTTAGACTTTGTTGTCTAAGGAGAAGGAATTTCCCCGTCTTATCTTCACCCTGTGCTCCTGTTCAGAGATATCTCCAGTTTAGAGAGAGATATCTCTCAGGTAGAGAACAAGAAAAATAAATATTTAAAAATAACTTTTGCTTTAAAAAGTGTTTTTCATATATATTGTTGTGTTTCATCATCACATGAGTTCTTTTGGCTCAGCAGAGCAGAAAATGTACTGATGAAGATTTGAAAAAACTCACACCTTATTGGATGTTTGTTGGGTTCAGTTCCAGTCACTTTCCTAGGCCTTTATATAATCTCATTATTCCTCTCAGCAATCCTATAAAGTAGATGCCATTTTCCCATTTTATGCATGAAAAAACTGAGGATTTAAAAGGTTAAGAATTGTGCCTGAGGTCACACAGCTGCTAAATAGCAGAGCCAGAATTTGGATCGCGATCTGATTCCAAATGCTACGTTCCTTTTGCAGTGCTCCTCATTGAGCTCTGACCAGAATGCAAGCATCCCCTCCATTGCAATCCTGCATTTTCTCTGCATCATGCAGACTCCCTGCAGCGCTAAGATAATGCTCTTTAATGGTTGTTTTGACACTCTTAGACAGAATTTTGTTCTGACCAAACATTCTTGGCTAGGCAGTGGGTCGTCCAAGTGCTTTGTTAATTTGAAAGTGCAATATAGGCAGAAGCCCTTATTGGGGGGAGGGGGAGGGGAGGGCAGGGCAGTGGTAAGAGAACTTGGCAGAGTCAGAAGTTCTTCAGAATCCTCCCTCCTGCTAACTCATTTTGTAACATCGGGGTGCATTTAATAGCTAAGCATCAGGGACCTGCCTACCCACCTAGTTACTTTGCACCTCCCTCTCTCCTACCCTCCTTTACAGAATTGTGAGTGTAATTGCCGCAATGAACAACCTTGGTACGTCGGAAAGAGTTGAGGTTTTTTTTTCCATCATTCCCTTCATGCTTGCTCTTTTGAACTTTCTCTTTATATGGCTTGATTATATCTGGAGAATGTTCCCTAAGGAACCAGTTAGTATTAGAACAGTCTCATCTTCATATTATTAGTATTGAAACACAAAGAAGGTCCAGTCCAGTCTTAACATGACATCTTATATCCAGTGTAAGGCTTTTCTCTTCCATGCCCTTTGAGTGTTCTCTTTCTCCTTTCCTCTTCCTTTTCCTTTCCTTTTCCTTTTCCTTTTTCCTTTTTCCTTTCCTTTCCTTTCTTTCTCTTTTCCTTTCTTTCCTTCTCCTCTCTTCCTTTCTTTCTGTCTTTCCCTTCCTTTCCCTTCTCTTCTTTCTTTCCTTCCTTCCTTCCTTCCTTCCTCCCTCCCTCCCTCCCTACCTCCCTCCCTCCCTCCCTCCCCCTCTGAATTAGGTGTTGGAGAGGGAGGATTTAAGCAAAGAGTCGAAGTTTTTCACTACCCAATGCTGCTTTTCCCTAGGGCATCTGTGTAGGTTTTTCAGAACAGTCTCTCCCTTCACAGGCCCCTGTTGTGAGTATGTTCTTCACCTGACCTCCTCAAATACCTTCTTCAGCTCCAGGTCACTGAGAAACCCCTCGCATTCAGTTTTTACTGTTGAAGCTGTCCTGAGTGGGGCATCAGCTAGATGGCTCCAGGTAGGCCACTTTCTAGGGGCCATGTTGGTCCATGGGAAGCTCCCATGGTATGTCTTGTCAGAGATGAGAGTGGAATCTGCTCTTTACTTATTTTCTAGTCTCTTCCTATTTTTTTTCCTCTCTCGCTCACTCTTACAGAGATTTTGCCTCAGTTATAAGATAATTAAAGAGTTCCATTTAACGTTTTTTTAACATTGTGTTGCATATAAAACAGGTAGTTTTTTTCATGAAATAGGGTAAAAATACAGGTGGTTGCTATCAGAAAGCATTTCTGTTGCTTATCACCCAAAAGTGATTTTATTCAGTGAACATTTATGCGTTAGACACTGCTCTAGACATTGGACATACAATAATGAATAAACCCTATCCTTACTCTCAAGGATCCTTCATGGACTATTTCAAGAAACCAATAAAAACATTAAAGTTAAGTTTTATTGGTATGATTCTAGAAATCTACTTAGTTAAGGTAATAGCAGAGAGGGACTATTTAGTGATATTGCCAAGGAAAACTATTATTGTTATTTGATAAATTTGATGTTTTATAAATTTAAGATGTGTGATGTGCTACTTTGATACATTTATATATTGTAATATGGTTACCTGTGAAGCAGTATTTATCCCAGTACATCATGATAGTACAGTATTATTTTCTATATTCATTAAACTGTGCATTAGGTCTCTATGGCTTATTTACCATTCTTTATAAGTTCATGCCCTTACACATCATAAATCTTATCCTTCTACCCTACATCCCCTGGTAACCATTGCACTCTGTTTTTTTTACAGATTTGACTATTTGAGATTCCATGTATAAATATCATACAGTACTTATCTTTCTCTGACTTATCTCACTTAGCATAATGTGCCCAAGGTCCATCCATGTTGTCACAAATGTCAGAATAGCCTCCTTTCTCAAGGCTGAATAATATTTCATCATGTATCTATACATATCACATCTTTTTATCCATTCATCTATTAATGGGCATGGGTTGTTTCCATATCTTGGCTGTTGTGAATAATGCTGCAATAAAAATGGGTGTGCATATATCTCATCAAAATACTGTTTTCATTTCCTTTGGGTAGGCACACAGAGGTGGAATTGCTAGGTCATATAGTAGATCTATTTTTAATTTTTTGAGGAACCTCCATATTGTTGTCCATAGTGGATGGACTACTTTACGTTTTCACCAACAGTATATAAGTGTTCCATTTTTACCACTCCCTGCCAGCACTTGTTGTCTCTTATCTTCTTGATGATAGCCATTCTAGCAAGTGTGAATAAGTGGTTTTCATTTGCATCTTCCTGATGATTAGTGATGTTGAGCATCTTTTCAAGATTTAACATTTTGATGTCCTCTTTGAGAAAAATGTCTGTTTAGTTCTGCCCATTTTGTATTGAATTATTTGTTTGTTGTTGTTGTGTTAGTTCTTTACATATTTTGGATATTAACCCCTTATCCAATATATGGTTTGCAAAAATTTTCTCCCGTTCTGTAGGCTGCCATTTTGTTCTGTTCATTGTTTCTTCTGCTGTGCAGAAGCTTTTGAGTTTGACATGGTCCCATTTGTTGATTTTTGCTTTTGTTTTTTGTGCTTTTGGCATCATGTCCAAAGGATCATTGCCAAAATCAATGCCAATAAGCTTCTTCCCTGTGTTTTCTTCTTGTAGTTTTATGGTATCAAGTCTTATATTTAAGTCTTTGATCCATTTCAAGTTAATTCTTGTGAGTGGTATGAGACAGGTCCAATTTCATTGTCTGTTCTCCATGTGTTTCTCCAGTTTTCCAGCACCATTTGTTGATGAGACTATTTTTCCCCATTGGGTATTCTTGTCTCCTTTGTCGAGTATTAGTTTGAAATCTGGGTGATACCTATGAATTTGTTCTTTTTTCTCAGGATTGCTTTGCCTATTCAGCGTCTTTTGTGGCTCCACACAAATTTGAGGATTGTTTCTTCTATTTATGTGAAGAATGCCTTTGACATTTCCATGGAGATTGCTTTGAATCTGTGGATGGCTTTGTGATAGTATCGCTATTTTAACAATATTTATTTTTCTGATCCACGAACACGGGATATCTTTTCATTTGTATCTTCTTCAATTTCTTTCAGAAAAGTCTTATGGCTTTCATTGTATAGCTCTTTCACTTCCTTGGTTAAATTTAGTCCTAAGTATTTTATTGTTTTTGATCTAATATGACCGAGACAGTTTTTGGTATTTCTTTTTCCGATGCTTCAACGTTGGCGTAAAGGAATGCCACTGCTTTCCGTAAGGTGACTTTGCAGACTCCACTTAACTGAAATCGTTGATTAATTCCAACAATTTTTTGATTGACTCTTTGGGATTTTCTATATCTAAGATCATATCATCCGCAAATAGTGACAGTTTTACTAAGGAAGACTATATTGAGAAATATTAGTGCTATTAATATTATTACTATATCAAACTATAATGTAAAATACTGTTTCTATTCTACTAACATACAGCTACCTATTATTGAATACTGACCATAACCAAGAGTAATGGAATGTTTTGCATGTACTATTTTATGTAGTTGTCACAATCATCCTCTATGAAGTAGAGACTCTAATTACCTCCATTTTACAATGGAAAACAGAAAACTAAGACTTAGTAAAGAGTGAATGAGTTTTTCAGTGTGACAGTTTTTCTGCCCTTCCTGCACTGGTAACTGTTACTCAGTACTGTCTCCCTTGGAACCATGGTTTTGAAGGCCCATATGAGGTATGTGCTTTTTGCTAGCAATGGTGTTAAAATAAATAGTATTTGAAATGATATTAAGTATAATAGAAGGTTCAATAGGAGGTCTTATTGATGATTTGGATGCAAGAAGAATGACTACAGGTGGGTCCCATTCACTTTTCAACGTGACCATCGAAAAGACGAGTATTGGAAAGTAGTCTTCATTTGAGTCTCTTCTTTATAGGAAAGGGGGGTTGGGGCTTCCATTGTCTGCTTCCTGTTCATTCTAACCAGCTGACAGAGCAGCATATTCAGAAGCTGAGTTTCTGCTCTTCTTGAACTTTACAAACTGTGAGGTTGCCAGTTACTCTAAGTTGAAAATAGCACCAGTATTTAGCCAAGAGTTTTCGGAATTGGAAAAAAGGCTCTTTGGTTTTGTTGGGGTTTTTTTAAGAGCAAATGAAAAGAGGTAGAATTTTCAATAATGCCTAATAGTAAATTGAACTAAAGAAATGAGACTAATATTTTAAAACACACACACACAGTATGTTAAATTGTATCAATAGTCCCTGTTTTCTTAGCTCACTAAAAATAATTTCCCAGAACCTCTGAAAGAGAAAATAGCTACTAAATCTGACTTCCTCGAAATCCTTTTCACTTGAAATTTTATGAAGGTGCTTTATGCAATGCTGAATAAGTTGAGTCTTCTAAAAGGGTAGGTTCCGTAGCAGAAGGAATACTGTCAGAGTTGCAAATGGTGGATGTTTAAGAGTTATCATTGCCAAAAATTGAATCTAACAATTTAAACTAGCACAGCCCCAAAGGCCAAACATGGAAGGAAATCAGGCTGTGAATCCTGTCTCCTGAAAGAAGTGTTTCTATAGATTTGCAGAATGCTAAAGCTGCAAAGAAATTCAAGATTGTATTACCTTAATCTTGTGCTTTATAAATGAAGAACCTGAGTTACAGAGAAGCTACTCAAATTGCCCAAAGACAACATGTCCCTGAGAGTACCATGGAGGGAACCAAGATTTCGTAACTCCTAGTATATTATTATTCCAGAAGATACCATTTTTCCATTTTAATAGGTGTTGATTTACATGAAAATAGTGCTATAGCATGGCTGTGATATAAACATATTTTGTTCCAGTAAACTATATAGCAATGGAGAGGGTTAAAAAATTCTCTTCGGGATTATACCTTACAAAGGAAAAGTAACACATCTTTCTCTTTTTCTTATTTTTTCCCTACACTTGGCATATTTACTAATAAATATTATCTGACTGAGAATTGTCACTATTTAGTTGAAATTTTTACTTTAAAAGTCTTTTGATCTTAAAATAATTTAATGATGTCTGAAATGAAAATATCAGTCAAGAGTTACATTCTGCTGCATGTAAGTACAATGGCTGTACCATACAAGGGCTTATACTCGCATAAAAAGTTCGGTAACTTACAGTCTCTAACTGACACACTAGCTTCATGTCATAGACCCTCTCCTTCCGTCTCCCTCCTCCATCCATCATCCATAGATTATGGCTTTCATTCCCATGATCATCTCAGTGTTATGCAATGGTAGTCTCACCTCTAGTCTCCTGTCTGCATTATTGGTAAGTAGGAAAAGAAAACAATAAAGAACAAGAGGTGAGTCATTATTTCAAGAGGAAGCTTACCCCAAAATTGCCTTCATATTTTTGCTTTTAACTCATCATCCAGAACGGAGTCTCATGAACAGCCCTGTACAAGGGAAGCTAAGAAATGTAGGTTAATGGCTGAACCTATTATTGTCTCTCCCGTCACCAATGGTATAGTTGATTATTAGACAGACGAGAGGGATGGACATTTGGCAGCATTTCCCATAAAGGAGAAGCAAATATAGCTCTACTCCAGGGTTGAAAACCCTTGTGTAATAGTAGCCCCAGACTCTCAGGTTTGAGTTGTCTTGCTTTATATCCTTGGACTAATTGCTGAGCCTCTCTAAATATTTTGTATTTCATTTTTGAAATGTGATAACTAGATTAAAAATGATCTTTAGGGTAACTTCAAGCATTAAAAATTCAGATATCCGTTACCAAGAGCTGTGTGGTCCCATAAAATAACCACTAGTCACACATGGCTATTAAAAAGTGGCTCGTCTGAACTGAGATGTTGCATGGGTTATGTGTACACACTTGCTATTGAAGAGCTTGGTGTGACGAAAGTCTCAAAACCTGATTAATAATTGATCATGTGTTGAAATGCTAACATTTCTAATATGTTGGATTAACTAAAATGCATTATTAAAATTAATTTCCCCTATTGCCCCTTACCACTCAAAAGAAAGTAGAGAATTGGGGCACCTGGGTGGCTCAGTCGGTTGAGTGTCCGACTTCACCTTAAGTCATGATCTCACAGTTTGTGAGTTCGAGCCCCGCAACAGGCTCTGTGCTGACAGCTCGGAGCCTGGAGCCTGCTTCACATTCTGTGTCTCCCCGTCTCCCTCAGCCCCTCCCCTGCTCATCCTCTATCTCTCTCTGTCTCTCAATCCCTTGGCCCCTCCCCTACTCATGCTCTGTCTCACTCTGTCTCTCAATAATAAATAACCGTTTAAAAAAATTAAAAAATAAAAGTAGAGAACCATAAAAGTAGCACCTTCTCCTTTCCTTCCTCTTCCATCCCACTCCAGTCCCTTTTTTGCCCCTCTTTTCTCTTGTCTCTTCATCCTCTAGCTGTCATTGCTTTGCTCTCCCCTCCACTCACCCTGGAGGAGCTCTTCTCTCTCTCTGAGTCTCCTGGCACAATGTCTTCCATGAATGTAAGCTTTACTAAGTCTGGAAAAGGATTTGTCCTTAAACATCTGATTTTCCAACTGCACCCAAAGTAAAGGCCTAACAAAGCTCTTGGCATGAAAAAAGGAGAAATACAAAGAACATTCAGCCTTTTGGATACCTTGGTGGCTCAGTCGGTTAAGCCTCCAACTTTGACTCAGGTCATGATCTCATGGTTTGTGAGTTTAAGCCTTGCATCAGGCTCTGTGCTGACAGCTCAGAACCTGGAGCCTGCTTCAGATTCTGTGTCTCCTCCTCTCTCTGCCCCTCCCCTGCTCATGCTCTGTCTCTCTCTGTCTCTCAATAATAAATAAACGTTTAAAAAAATTTTTTAAAAAGAACATTCAGCCTTCCTCATTTTTCTTCAGAATGGTAAATGTAAGTCATTAAATCATAATTCAGCAATTTACCTGCCACACGGGCTAAGATTTTCTCTTCCTGTTGGGAATCTGGTAATTTCTGCTCCTCTTTAATTACAGAATACAGCTAACCCAACAACCTCAATAGTTTCTACTTTTTTAAGTTTTATGGCCCTTTCTCTCTCAGTGTGTGTGTGTTTGTGTATGAGCACACCATGTGATAGTTTTATTTTGTTTTTGCCTTTTCTGTAGACAGTGAAACCTAGTGGTATTTAGAGGTGAAAATATGATTCAGACAATGATGAGAAATCATCCCTTCTCAATTCAGAATAACTGACCATCTTGTCTCCATCAGTGACTATGCTCTCATTTATGATTTTCCTGCATTTCCCTCTGAGTTCTCCTTCTCTGAAAGAAAAAAAAATCTTCCAAATTAAGTCAAGACACAGTACGAACAACACACAAAGATTTTTATTTGATTGATCACATGTTTTGTCACTCAAAGAAAAAGGAAACTGGTGGTCTTTGGTGCATGTTATATGATAAATATGGGTGAATAGGCACTTGATGTTGTGAAAAAAGCAAGTCAGAGATTTGTGTGGTACTATGATATCAATTCTAGAAAATAAGTAGGCTAATGGAGAAGACAAGATAATATGTAAAATGTATATCACTATTGTGATGAGGTGTTGGAATTATAGTAGAAAACCCCCTAGTTCTGAAGTTTTTGTAGTGTTATAAGAAGAAAGAAAGAACGCAACGCAATAGTGGGAGAGAGCAGGGGTCAACGACTTCAGAGCCAGCTTAACTGGGTTCACAGCTCAGCCTAGTCACTTGTATCTGTGGCTTTGTGCATCGAGCTGGTTTGGCTTCTCTGAACCTCATTTTATCTTCTGTAAATTGGGAACAATAGCAAAAAACATTGCACGGTTCTTGTGAGAATGAGAAATTGAGATAACCTATTGTCTGTGTCTAGTACATATTAAGTGTCTGATAAATAAACACTTACTGGCAATTATTTTAAAAGGTTTCTACCATGAACCCATCAAAAAAGAAAATAAGCAAAATGTTTGATGCATGTATCTTATGTGTGATTTGTGCAGACAGAAAAGATGTCTACCAGAACCCTATTAGAAAACAAGAGAAAGATTGTCATTATTAGTTAAGAATTCAGACAGAATCTGAAAAGGGTTCATTTCTCTATCAAATCTGCAAAAATGTACTGAGCACAGCTACATAACAAGCATGTACTTGATGGCATATGGCATGCTAAGATAGATAAAGCACAGCCCCTGGCTTCCAATAGTTCCCTGTCTAGTGGAGCATGCACATTTGTTCCCACATAACCACAGGACAAAGAAGAAAATGATTACAGAGGAGAGCTAACGTTTATTGACTTCTTACTTGGTGCCGAGCATTACTTTCAGCAGAAGTAGATATTATTATCCTCAGTTTACCAAGGCCCAAGAAAGGCTAAATAAATTCTCAGAAGTCACACAGGTACACTGTAGTGGTGTGGGGAGTTAGACCCAAAGAAACCGAGGGCATAGACTGACCTTTGATATGAGAAGATAGAGGAGAGAGAAATTAATTCAATCTTTGGAGAGACTGAGTAGGGAAGAGAGAACGGCAGGGAGAAAAGCCCTTCAGTTGAGTGAAGAATGGGGAGTATTTTGATAATAATGATGAGGGAAGTGCATCACAAGTGGAAGGAACAGCATGGAGGGGCAAAACGGCATGAGGATATAGAGTGGATAGGATAGAGTGCATAGGATATAGAGTACAGTTAATATTAATAACCAGAATCTGGCGTAACTTGATTTCCAGCTTCACAGACGAGGGTGAAAGGATGAAACTGACCCCGTAAATTCTAAGCTCTCCTGTCAATCGGTTCATACATTTTATTCCAGAAGGAATAATTAAAATTAATGGGACCACTCTTGGAAGCATTCTAAATCTGTCTTTCACCACCAGAATAAAATTTAGAATTTAATCTGTAGAAGGATAAATTAAGAAGAAATCAAGGAAATATTTCTGTAGCTGAAAAAAAGGAAAAACATATATTTAAGTAAAGTCTTAAACAAGGGCATTTTACTCTGAACTCTATAAAGCAGAAACCCACATGCTAGAAAGATATACTTATTACTTGGTGGGTTTGGGGGGCTGGATAGTGTCTCCCCTAAATTCATATCCACCAGGAACCTCAAAATGTGACCTTATTTGGAAATAAGTTCTTTGGACTATAATTGTTAAAATGAAGTCATAATGGATCGAGGTGGGTCCTAAATATAATGACTGGTATCCTTGTAAGAAGGCCATGTGGAGAACCAGAAATACATGCAGAGGGAAGATGGCCAAGTAAAGATGGTGGCAGAAATTGAAATGATGCATCTATAAGCCAAGGAACACCAAGGTTTGCTGGCACCCACCAGAAGCTAAGAAGAGGCAAGGAAAGATTTTTAGAATCATCAGAGAGAATACAGCCCTACTGAAACTTTGATTATAGACTCCTAGTCTCCAGAACCATGAGAGAATACATTTTTGTTGTTTTAAGTGACCCAGTTTGTGGTTCTTTATTATGGCAGCTCTGGCAAACCAATATAGTGGGCAACCAAAAATCTCAAGCAATCCATAACAAAATTAATTTGGCCATCCATACAGCAGTGGTAGCTGAGATTAATAGGAGTTAGAAACCTTAGGAGAGTCATGGACTTTATGAAGACAGGTGTTGCAAAGCTCCAAACAGCTGTCTACTGGAAGCAGCACAGAAATGTGGATTCAGTAAATAAAGTTTTCTCATTTCTTTGTATACTACACCTTTCCCATGTGTTCTTCTAATAGCAGGCTCTAAGATCATCCAGAAGTTAGACAAAAATATGATGACCTCTCTCTCAACCTCTCTTTTTCCCCATCCATCTGTCCAACCATCCATCCATTCATCCGTCTACATAACATGGAGGAAAAGTAGACTGTGTCAGTGACACCAACTCTGTAGGCATCCATGAAATAAGAATCAATACTGTCAGTGGCCAGGAAAAAAGAAAATCACTTTAAAGGCAGCCTTCAACCAATCAGAAATTAGTCTCACATAGGGTCCCATGCTGAGGAAGTTCATGTTGCTCTAAGTGCTAAAATTATAGCCACGTCTGAGCAGAAAGGGGCCACAGCAGGGAAAAAACAACAATCCGGGCATCTCTGTAATGAGAACTATGCCAAGCATAAGAGCTTCAAAGTCCTGTGAAACTCCAAAACTCTCTTGGGCTGGAATGCTGCTTCTCACCAACTTTCTTTCACTTCATCTGCCAGTCCCTCTTCTCTCCCAGCTATGAATTCACAGTCAGGCAGCGTCAGTATATGCGGTGTGTTGCAGTGAAAATGCAAACACATTTTCTATAATGAACATATGGAAGACTCCAGTTGAAAAGAGTTCCGATTCTATCCCAAGCATGTTATTGGCCATGACTGCAGAGAAGCAGGCAGCAGACGGAATCAGGAAGCGTGGAGGCAAGAAAGGAAGGATGTGTACTTGACTGCTGTTTCAAGATCCTGAGTCCTGCCATCCCATGCTGCAGCCTCTTTCAAAAAGCAAACTGGTTTAAGTGCTTGCTTTCCTGATTTTTACTACTTATCTTTTATTTTATAGTCCAAGGCCTTATAGAAGGGCGGAGGTGCAGGGGGGTAGGGGGCATCTAATGCAAACTATTTGTGCCTTAAGATTTCAATATAAATGTCAGTATTTAATTTGTTTAATTATAAAAAGGTTAAGCATTCAAAAATTAAAATCAGTATACAAGTAACTCCTGCATATCCGAACCTAGGCTTAACAATTGTTAGTATTTCTTATTTTTCTTCATATATATGCATTTTGTAGGTATATAAATATAAACATGCATATATATGCATATATACCCATTTATGTGTATCTATATCTCTGTATATATGTATGAAACCATCTTGATATACTACACTCATCCTTAAAAACAAGGGCATTCTAACACATAACCTCTATACAAGACATAGGTATTTTTGAAAAGCTTTCTTTTGACTTGCTCTCAGTTTCACTAGGATGATACAGATTTGAAATGACAATAAATTAAAATTATTCCTCTCCCCCAAATCAAATTACTTGTTTAAATGTCAACTCAAGAGTGTTTTCCTTCAAGATTCATCTTTTCATTCTGATGTGAAGTAAGACGTATATCTGTACAGATCTGTCAGTGATGAGCACAACCATGGGATATGTTGAGTCAAAGAAATAGCGTCACCATTGACTGCACCGAGGTAACGAAAGGTCGTAGAAGCAGCTGTCAGGTTGGTGCATCAGAAAAGTGCAACCATCTACTTAGTCAAGGATATTACTACCCAAATAAAATTGTACCTGCTGATGTGTAATAATTTCTCCTCCAGCAAGGAGACTTTTTGCAGTCTAATGGAATGCTTGGAATAGATGTCCAAGAGCTTATAACCATCAGTCTCTCTTAGATTTGTAGGAATTTTTTTTTTATTTGTGTTGGATGAGATCTCTTCTTACTTTAGTACACAATGGAGAATGAGGCTGTGTGTAAGGCATGAGAGAGGTTACAGTAAGTGCAGCACAAAGTTTAAGATAGAACAAAATTTGGGGTATATGTCTCTATATTTTACAGGGTTAAAGACTAGTTGGTTGCCTCTCTGAAGTAGAAATGGTCATTTTCAAATTTTCTTTCTTACGAAATGTCTCCAAGGACATTACTGAGTGTCTGCCTATTCTATCCTATTGACTATTTCTTTGTAGTGATTTTGCTCAAACACCTATTTCACTGGATTCTTGAATTAGTGGTGGTATTTTTAAGGGGGAACAAAGGAAGGTTTCCTTTAGGAATCCTTTTTATTCCTCTTTAGATGTGGGATTTTAAAATTTGTTAGCAGTGACACAGGCAGTGGTCCTGTGCTGTAAGCTGCATTCTGGAGGCTTTCAGAACTTCGTGACCTTTACATTCCCTGCCAGGCTTGTTTTAGCTCTCGGTGCAAATCTGAGTGCATGAGTATCAGGAAAGAGTGGTTTTCTTGGGCCCATGGACAGGAAAACTTAAGTACCAACATAAAAAATTGTATAGACTGTATACCTTTTCTAACTTCCTCCGTCTTGTCTTTCTGCATTTCTATTTAATCTTTGGACTCCTAAGTCATATTTCAGATATTTTCCTCACAACTATATGGGAAAAGGGTCTATTTTATGAACAGGAGCTTCTCAGAAGGGTTAAGTTGTATTTATATGGTAGCTATCTCTGCATACATAATGACTTTTACCTTAAATGATAAAACTTACTTTCAGAACTCTTTTCTATCTGCAAAAACTGGTCTAAGCTGGTATCATTACAGGGCTTATCATGAAACATCTTACCTACTTATGCAATTTTGAAGTCTGGGAAGCTACAGTGAATATAGTAGGCCTTCGGCATTCAAGATTTAGCATTCACAATTTTGATTATCCTTACAGAATACTCAAGGTCCATGTTATAGCGTGGCTGATAATTTTGCTGCGACAAGAAATTAAATTGGCATAGACTGAGATGCTAGTTTGTATGAAAGTCGCTTTACAAGTGAAAATTACTAGCTAACTATCGCATAGCATCTGCACCTCGACATGACTTTATGTTCTTCCCTCGATTTCATATATGTGGTAGCACAGATGTAGTTTTTGAGAAAAAATGTTAAGTCAGGTAAAAAGTAAATCTTCAATACAAGTTGAAAATATCGTTACTTTGTCATGTAGAGATCTATGGTAGAAGCCGGGAGCCAAGGGTCTTCTGTAATTGGTGTGGTGGTAACATGATCCCATTAATGGTGTATACATATTGATATCCTCAGTAGATGGAACTATGAGAATAGACCTCTGCATGCCTTCCAAAATCTGATATCACAGAACATGAACTTTAATACTAAGTTACTATTCTGGGGGAAAAAAGTTTATTTTATCAGTTACAGCTGCCAGGATCTTATTCTACCCCACTTTGACCTTTCCACACTGCTGGAGCTCTGGGGGACAAAACAGAAACAAACAAACAAAACAAAAAATACCCCAAAACCCAGACCTCCTCCTAAGATTTATTCTAAAGAAAGAATGGCAATGGAGAAAGAAATCTAAGAGAGGAGTAAAAAGGAAAAGCATACACTATCAAAGAGTAAATAGAATGCTCAGAATTGCACCCATCAGAAATAAATAAGCTTTTTTTTTTTTTTTTTTTTTTTTTTTTTAAGCGGAAGGAAGCAGGGCTCCTGGGTGGCTCAGTCGGTTGAGTGTCCAACTTCGGCTTAGGTCATGATCTCACTGTTCATGAGTTCGAGCCCAACGTTGGGCTCTATGCTGATAGCTCGGAGCCTAGAGCCTGCTTCAGATTCTGTGTTTCCCCTCTCTCTCTGCCCCTCCCCCACTCGCACTCTGTGTCTCTCTCAAAGATAAATAAACTGTTAAAGAAATTTTTTTAATGAAAGGACACATTGAAGACAAAATTTTTTAGAATGAAAAGAAGAGAAAAAAGGAATCTAGCACACAAGGGAAAGATAAAGAATCTATCTAGCAGAATATTTATACCAGGAAATACAAGGAAATTGTGGACAGATGCATTTCTCATGGAAATCAGAGAGAACTTAGACTCTACAGGGAGATCAGTGTAGAAACAGAAGAGATCAAGAATGAGCTCTGATAGCAAAAGAAAGCTGGCAGAGCTAAGAAAAGGACCATGTGGTTGTCCTAGTCCGTCTGGGCCTCTATAACAAAATATCATACACTAGGTGACTCGTAAACTAGAGAGATTTCTTTCTCACAGGTCTCCAGAACTCTTGGCTGAGAAGTCCAAGATCAAGGCTGTCTTCTCATGGTGTTTTCACATGCTGGAAGAGACAAGAGAGCTGTCTGGGGCCTTTTTTGTTTATAAGGGCACTCATCTCATTCATGAAGACTCCACCCCCATGACCTAATGACTTCCCAGAGGCCCCACCTCCCGACATCATCACATTGTGGGCTAGGTCTTCAACATAAGAATTTCAGGAGGACCCAAACATTCAGGCCTTAACAGTGACAATGGAAGAAAATCTTCCATCCATAAGAACAAGAAAATCCCTAGATAAACCAAATGTTAACCCTAGAGACACATTTCGAAGAAAAGGTAACATTCTACTGAGGCACATACAGGAAAAATGGGCTAAATATATAAATATATATCATTCATGAATAAGAAGACTCAATAAAATGAAGATCCTTACATGTTGTAAAAATCTTCCAACATCAACTAAAACCAAAAGAGACTTAGAATATTATTGTTTTAAGATGACAGTATTTCCAAATTAACCTGGAAGCATAAATGCACAATAACTGGAAACTTTTTGAAAGGAAAACTAATGAGTTAAGGCTTGTTCTGCTGTATATTAAATTATATTATAGAGCCATGTTATTTAAAACAGCATGATTACAGGGGCGCCTGGGTGGCGCAGTCGGTTAAGCGTCCGACTTCAGCCAGGTCACGATCTCGCGGTCCGTGAGTTCGAGCCCCGCGTCAGGCTCTGGGCTGATGGCTCGGAGCCTGGAGCCTGTTTCCGATTCTGTGTCTCCCTCTCTCTCTGCCCCTCCCCCGTTCATGCTCTGTCTCTCTCTGTCCCAAAAATAAATAAAAAACGTTGAAAAAAAATTAAAAAAAAATAAAATAAAACAGCATGATTACAGATCCAAGTGTGTGTGTGTGTGTGTGTGTGTGTGTGTGTGTGTGTGTGTATACATATAAATGTATGTTTAAGTTTAGAATAAAAAGAGGTTAGCACTTCCCACTGATTTAAATAGCCAGCAAAAGATGGAATTATATCTTCAGAATGTCTTTGGTCCTCTTTACATGCTAAGAGATGATCCCTTCAGTATAAATACATGCTTGTCAATCTCTCTATTTGCAGAAATCCAAAAATAATGTGCTAAACCACTTTGTGGGCAATATTCTGTGTATCTCAAATTTGCATTCGCTTCTACTTGTCCCTGTAACAAATTACCAAACAGTAGTTAGTAGCTTAAAACAATACAAATGAATATTCTTAGAGCACTGGCGGCCACAGTCTAAACTGTGTCAGGGGATCAGCAGAGCTGGCTCCTTCTGGAGACTCCCGGAGAAAGTCTGTTCCTTGCCTCTCCCAGCTTCTAGTTGTCGTCAGCCTTTAGCTCTTAGCTTCACACTGTATGGCCTTTTGTGCCCTGGTTCTGTTGTCACATTGCCTTCTTTCTGTGATTCTGACCTTCTTGCCTGCCTCTTCTAAGGACCCTTGTGATTATATTGGGCCCACGGAGATAATACAGGATAATCTCCGTATTTCAGATTCCCTAATTGAATCACATCTGTAAAGTCCCTTTGACCATGTAAGATAATATATTCACAGATTCCATGGATGTCTTTCAGGGGAAGAATTATTCAGACTGCTATACTCTCCTTCATTATTACCCTAGTTACATAGTAATACATACATACATACATACATACATACATACATACATAAATGGCTGAAAAAATGAATGTCAGTTATATCCACACAGGCACATGCATTTGTAACAGTGGGGCGGTGGAGAAAAATTTCCTGGATGCTGAATCTTATGTGGTTAGCTTCTTTGATTCAGCTCTCTTTTCTAAGAATTTGGTAAGGCCCTGAAACCTAACTTGCTCATTAACAAGTGAAAGAAAGTATGAAGTATTTTTCTTCTATTTTGCGTTCATTTGGTCATTTCATACTGCATACCTAAAAATTATAATAATTATTATTATTAGAATAATTAACAGTAGCTGTTATTTCTTAAGTGCTTTCTGTGGGTCATTGTACGAAATTGCATCAATTATCTTATTTATTCCTAATTATCCTATAATCGGGTATTCTCATTTTCCACAATTTATAGATAAAGAAACTAAGAGCTCACAAGAGTTGCCCAAAGTCACACAGCCAGCAGGTGTGAAAAACAATATTTGAACTCAGTGATTCAGAAGAACCTAACTTGGCAGTCATTAGCTTTGTTCCCAGTACTGAGCAAGGCACTTGCAGCAGGGACCAGTGGAGCGGCCTGTAGCTGGATGCTTCATTCCCAGGAGACCCAGACTCATAGGCAAGAACAAAAGGATTAAATGTATGATAATGGGGAAGATTGGGATATAACAGGAACATGGGTGAATGTCTAACTCAGACAAAGATGGGGATTCACTTCTAAGGGGGAAGCCGAGGAATGAAGAACTGATCTCCAGGCAGGTTGAAGAGTAGTCGGGTGAGGACTCCAGACTGATTTAACAAAATGAGCAAATGCCCTGGGGGGCAAGAGAACAGGGAGCGCTTTAAGGGATTAAAAGAAATTCATTATGGCTGGATGATAAATGTCAGGGAGAAGATAGCAAATGTCTGGGGAGATAAGCCTGGGCCAAATTATGCAAGACCGTATAAATCCTGGTGAGGAGTTTGCACTCCTTCACAGCTTCATCAGATGGTCTGCCCCTTTAACAGGTGTAAGCAAAGGGATGACTTGATCACACTTGCCCTTTAGGATGTTCCGAAGTGTGGTTTCGATGTGGCAAGTGGGAGTGTTGAGGCCAGCCCCTAAACTGTCGTAGGACTTCCGTTATTACAGAGATATTACGGAGTTAACATGTCAATATTAAAACATACATGGAAACACTTTGAAGAACACAGAATTCACATGCATTGTTAATATAGGCCACCCAACTTGAGAGAAATTTCATACAATCCTCAAGTCTGTTCCTCTAACCCTCTTAGCAGACCTTCCCTCTCCCCCTCTCCCCCCTACTCTGCCCCAAGTATATTCTGTTCTGCTATAAGGAGTACATCAGTAGACAAAGCTGTAGAAGCACATGTATTTTGAATGGACCTGTAGCCTCGGTATCTCCATAAAGCAGAGCATGAGACAGAAGCCTGCATAAGGGCAGTTGGTTTGGGAATGATCTCAAGAAGCAAGAGAGGGACAGGAGAGTGGAGTGGGGGAGGAAAACAAATACAAGAATACATTTTCATTTTGGTGGAACTTTCTGAGGTGCCTAACAAAATGCATCTCAGAACTTAGCTCTATGGAGATGAAACAGGAAGCACATTTCTCTTCCATCGTCCATTGCATTTCCACGAGCAAGTGCCTAGCAGGCAGCTGTGGGCAAACAACCTGAGAAGCTCTAGGACAGGCATCAGGCCCAGGGGGAGACACCAATAAGTTGTGCTCGTATGAAGCATGTTGAAGCTTGCACGGCAGCCGTTGCCACAGCCATGGCCAGATTGATGTGTGCGGTTGCCATTTGTAATAGCACTTGCTGCTGTCTGAAGTTGCATTTTGGTTGGATATGACATGTGTGTGCTGCCTTTTTCACCATTCATATTGCAAGATCGAATTGTCTTTTTTCGTTGCCTATCACCTCAGCCCTAGAATGCTTCTTGCTTACACATGTTATTAAATCGATGACTCTCGAGTCTCAAGTGTCTGAAGTGTACAAGGTCACCTCATTGAGACTTGGTCCCAACTACCTTTTTGTGGTTTTCCCTAATTTTACTGCTACAATTCACCCCGTGTGCTGCTTGAGAGGTACTCTAGCCACAGCAGAATGGACAGGTGACCATTTCAAGGTTTGGAAGGCAACTAACACAGATCACAAGAAACGCCAGCCACCATGAGGCATTGCATTCTGTAGAGCTATTCCAGATTGGATGACTCCAGAATAACTCGTTAAATCCTAGTCTTTGGAAGATATTCATCCAAAAGGGAAAGGGAGCTTCACTCAGCTTCATGTTTTCCTAACTGATGCTGGGCTACTTCTGCCTGTCTCTGAGATGTAAACCCTGAGACCAGGGTGAAGTGTGCTGGTGATAAGGAAAGGGGAATCATCCTGAAATAACTCCACCAACAGGTTTGGTACAGATGGATTCCTGCAAAGAGTGAATTTGTATTCTGTTCACAGAGATGGTTACAGATCACATCCCACTGTCCTGTTGCATATCAGTTCCCGACCACATTTAAAGTAGAGAATTAGAAGAGACTTCGATATTATTTTTGTTTACTGTCTTCCTCCTTCTTGAACCTGCCCCATATTTGGCCCAGAGGAAATTAAGATCCAGAAAGGTGAAGTGACTGCTCTTAAGTTACCCAGCAATTTTGTGACAGAAACAAAATGAGAGTCATTCTGTGTGGTCTAGTTCTTTTTTCAGAGCAATTCAATAGAGTGTGGGTTACTGATAATGCTAAAGTAGCAGGTTTGATTTTTTGTGTATAGGCCACAGATTCTTCCCTCCCTCCACTGACCTCCCTAAAACACATAAACTCGCCTGAAAATGCCTTGAGGGTTAGAAATGTATCCTCTAGCCAGTGCCTGGCACGATGTAGGATCTCAAAAAATATTTGTTGTAAAATGAATTTCTATGGCTGTGGTATTAGTCATCCCAAAGGAAGATAATAACATTTTTCCCCAAAATACATTTTTCTCTGCTATCCTGGTTACTTTTTGTCTGTCTTTGTTTATAGTCAATCAATATCACTATTAAGGCGCCTCCAGCCTGGTTGTATTCTGGTCTGGAGCCTTGTCTGTTGGACACCTGACTTACCGCAGAGATTCCAAACACCCTTTCAAAATCTATTACTGGGTCAAGCCTCAACTCCACTGCTTTAAATATCATTTCTTCAAGGTTTACTTTGAAGTTTTCTTTCTCTCCATGTCAGCAGGATAGCTGTGAATTTCTTATTTTCAGCAGGCCCTTCTTTGAGTAATGGTGACCCAGTAAGAGGGATTTTCATGTTCACTTTAAAAATCTTCCTGTCAAAGGTTTAAGCTTTTCCCCATTAGTCTAGCTGGGGAAAGGACTCTTTTTTTTGGCTGGGGGGGGTGGGGCACTCAGTTTCTGTAATTGTCATTATTGCCTGATTAATGTCAGTTTTAAAGTCTAGCTCCAACCATAGAGGGGAGACAAAGCTAAACAGAGAATTTCATTGCAAGATAAAAATTGCATTGCTTTCTAAATATTTTTGTTGTCATTAAAGATAATCTGCATTGGTAGGTGCTAAAGAAGCTATGTTACCAAAGAATATGTTTAATAGCATAATTTTTTTTAAATTTCCTTTAATGTTTATTTTGTTTACAGCGAGAGAGAGAGAGAGAGAGAGAGAGAGAGAGAGAGACAGAGTGTGAGTGGGGGAGGGGCACATAGGGAGACACAAAATTCGAAGCAGGTTCCAGGCTCTGAACTGTCAGCACAGAGCCCTACCCAGGGCTTGAACTCACAAACCGTGTAATCATGACCTGAGCTGAAGTCAGACACTTAACCAACTGAGCCACCCAGGTACCCCTAATAGCATAATTTGCAAATAAAATCCTAGATTTGTAAAACTCTGAATTTAGAGTTTGTACATTATCTTGCACCTTGATTTTATTTGCTTCCCTTATATTTCTATGAAGTAAACAAAGAAGTTATGTCTTTGTTTAAGACATATGGAAAGTGAAGGCTCTCCCAAGTTTATTAGTTCATTGGGTTTTCTCTCTAAGCAATGAAAGCTGGTTGAGAGTCCCTGGAGGAAGTAATATTGGATAAGCAAGAAGTGGGGGGGGGGGGGTGTTGGAAGGATGTAGAGTGTTGAGGCTATGGGAAGTGTGGCAAAAATGGAACTGTTCTCCAAAATCTTTGTTGGGAGGACCCCTAGCCATTCTTTGAGGGGAAAATAGTGGCGTAAACATAAAGAACGAGACAAGAATACAAAGAGAGCATAGTTGATATTAAAGAAGTTGAAAGCTAAGTGAAATAAGATATGAATAACAGAGCCCCAAAAGGAAAAGGTTATTATGATTCAGCCAATACACTGAACTAGTACCAAAGGGCAGTCTTCATTGCCAACAGCAATGCCATGTCTATCTGTGTATTCAATGAACAGATAGCTCTCTTGTAAATATTTTTCTATTTGTACCAGTGAAGAAAATCTATAAACAATTGTCAGTGAATAGCCAATGACACTATTTAATGTAACAAATCTTTGTTAAGGAACTACCATGAGTAGGCACTGGGTCAGGTGCCGTGCTGGTTCAAAGGTGAGTCAGAGATGGTCACAGCCTTGAGAACACACAGTCAACACACAAGGGGGAAAGTAGGGGAAAAAAGGAGAAAGTGTGGCTGTTTGTGATCATTTTATTAATAAGCACTATTTTAAGCTCTTAATATTAAGTGTCATGTGGGAGGCTGTGAGAAGGGATCAGTGAAGACAACTGCCTAGGTGATTAGAGAGGAAGATACAGGCTTGAAAGTGTGGGTAGCATTTCCATAGATTGGAAGGGTCCCATTAGAGCGTTCCACTCAAATGAATTACACCAGGAAATGCAAGGGGAGGGGATTTTTAAGGTACCTGGAAGAATAAGGTGAATGTCAGCTGTGACTATTATAGAGGTATATCGTAGTGTGCAGGGATCTGTACATCTATTTTAATATTAGGCCAAGGAGTTTGGTTTATAGAGTAGGCATTGGGGAACCATTGAAAGTTGTTGAGTATAGATTCACATGATAAAGCAGATTAATGTAGAAGATGGAGAGTAGATGGAGGAATATCAATTAGGTAGCTGTGACAATAGTTGAGCAACCCCACCCCCACAAAAGGACGAAAGGAAAAATGAGAAAAGGATTCCAGAACTATAGACTGAGTCTTAGCTAACACTGTTAATTATCTCTCCAAAAAGTCCTATTGTCATGCGGTTTGTTGCAATAACTGACATATCGATGGAAAAGCTCCAAGCATAACTGGGGAGAGAGTCATTTGTTCTGGAATAGAAATAGGACTAACAACATTGAAATAAGTATTTTTGAAAATTTGGGGTATGATTATATACCTTAGTAAAGTCTTAACGTCTGGTAGATAAGGCTCAGAGGATGCATATTGCTTGTGAAAGCAAGGGTATTTCTAAGTTGTCATCTATAAATTGAAGAGTTTTATGCAACTTTTGGTTTCTACGGTGGAATTTTTCTCTTTATTCTGTGTCCTTTTCGTCTTCCACTACCCCAGACAGGGGCAGTCTTCCCACTGAATGACAAAGGAATGGGGAGGAAGAGCAGTACATATTGTGGGTAGCCACAAGTGTACCTAACTCAGGATAACTTACACAGGAAGCCAGTAGAGTGAGAGCTTCAGACATTTCTCAGGACATGATTTCCTCCAGCCACTTGGGCCAATGTATCGAATGGATAATCCCACGATGAAATACAGCCACATGGTGCCAGAAGAACCAACACCTACCAGTTCTGCAGTCTCAGTTAAACCTTTATAAACACGACTTAGATTCTTTCCTTCGTGACCTGCCTTATGTGACATAAACCCCTCCAAAATTCCTACCCAGATCTTTGCCTTAAAATGCCTTCCCCACCAATTACTGTCTATTTAATTTGCATATCTTTCTTTCTCATTCACATGCTCGTAGCATGTAGAGATGACCTTGTTGCCATAGGTAATAGGAGTGGCTTATGTACATGTGTGTCCTTTATTAAAACCTTAACTCCACTTGGCAAAAGTACCACTGAGTTCTTGGTTCACTTTATTCCTGCCATCAGTGAAACAAGATATTCCACAATTCTGGCTGTCCTTACTTCCTGCTTTGTCTCTTTCCAATACATACTTTCCAATACATACTCCTTAATTATTTTACCTATTTGCTTTATTTCTATTGACCAAATTTGGTGCTTCCTCAAGAATTTACATAATATATACTTATCTGAATTTCTATAATAATTAGTATTTCCCACTCCATAGTTTCATGTATCAGAAAATTAAAGTAAGTTCGAATTCTTAAATTATAATTTTGTTCCTCTTAGACCTGATGACAATTGATTTTCTTCTAAAAACATTATAGTAACTTACATATAAATAACTTTTTTTTTTAATTAGCAGAGTCATGGTTCAAATCCAAGACTGATTCTGTGAATGTGCCCTAATGGTAAACGAAATAGGAAGTGGCATATGCCAGCCTTAATAATATATACACACCAAAAATATTAGATGAAAAGGTGAGCATTGATCAAGAATCACATTTTAGGGGCACCTGGGTGGCTCAGTCAGTTGAGCGTCCGACTTAAGCTCAGGTCATGATCTCACAGTTCATGGGTTCAAGCTTAGCATCAGGCTCTGTGCTGACAGCTCAGAGCCTGGAACGTGCTTCAGATTCTGTGTCTCCCTCTCTCTGCCTCTTCCTCACTTGCGCTCTGTCTCTCTCTCAAAAATAAACATTAAAAAAATTAAAAAAAAAGAATCACAACATTTTAGGAAAAACAGTAGATGGAATGGGAGACATAAACAAAAACTACAACTTTAGGAAAATAGAATTCATAACCTTATCCAAGGGAGAGTTTAGAAAAACTACAGAAAGTATCTACAGAGAAATCTGAGATAAAGTATATATATAAAAATACATAAAAGTACTAAGTTATTGACTTTATTAATATTAAATGTTAAAATTATTAAATCATTAAATTATGATTCTATATTATTAAATTATATATACACAAAAACATACAATATACACATATATTAAAATCTGATTACAATGAGAATATACACATATATAAATATATATAATATATATTAATATATGCACATACACACAGTAATATAATATAATATAATATAATATAATATAATATAATATGATAAAATATAATATAATCTGATATAATATGATATGATATAATATAACATAACATAACATAACATAACATAAATCAGCCTTAAAAAGAAGGAGGGGCGCCTGGGTGGCTTAGTCGGTTAGCTGTCAGATTCTTGATTTCAGCTCAGGTCATGATTTCATGGTTTGTGGGATGGAGCTCTGCATCGGGCTCTGCGCTGACAGTGTAGAGCCTGCTTGGGGTTCTCTCTCTAACCCTCTCTCTGCCCCTAACCCACTCACACACACGTGCGTGCTCTCTATCTCTCTCAAAATAAATAAACTGTAAAAAAATAAAAAGGAAATCCTAGCATTTGCAACATGAATGGACCAGGAAGACATCATGCTAAGTAAAATGTCAGACACAAAAGGACAAATTCTACATGATTCCACTTATTATGAGGTATCTGAAAACAGTCACACTTCTAGAAGCAGAAAATAGGATGCAGTTGTCAGGGGCTGGCAGGGAGATTGGGAGTTTTTGTTCAATGGGTATAAAGTGATAGGTATGTAAGATGAATGAGTTCTAGAGATTTACTGCACAGTATAGTACTTACAGTTAGCAAAATGATGTTGTACACTTAAACATGTGTTAAGAGGGTAACTCTCATGCTAAATGTTCTTAACACACACATGCACACACACACACACACACACACACGCACACACAGGGCAAAGGGATACAAGAAAACTCTGGAAGCCGTTGGATAGGTTTATTATCTCTATTGTGGTGCAGATGTCACAGGTGCAATGAATATGCCCAAACTCATCAAATTGTAACATTAAATATGTGCAGGACTGTTTTTTTTTTTTTTATATGAGTAATACCTCAATAGAACTATGGAAGAAAAGTACAAAGACACCAGCTTTTGTAGGATAAACTGTGTATTTGTTGTGCTAGCATCTTGGTCACCAATAATTACTAAAAATTGACTCCTTTACTATCAGCAGACCTTACCCAGGTTTTGGCTGCTTGGTCTAATCTGGTAGTACCTTCTCCTATCTTGATTTTCGGTCTGTGACTCTGCCTACCGCGCTACTTCTCGCTCATTCTCTCAATGAAACGGCACCTAAAGAACAAATTGCCTCTTTTGTCTGCAGCTGGCTTGTTCACAGTGGGGCTCTCGATTTGAACAAACCTGAAGATGTCAGGCTGTATAAACACTCAGGGAAAGATATGTTCACAAAGGTTCCTGCTCTAGAAAATTATACACTACTTTCAAAATGCTTTGCCACATTTAAAAGTGTAATTATACCCTTCTTTTTAATGACTGACATGACATATGTTTACACATGTTTTAGCTGACTTATGACAGTGCACAGTAGTGTGTTGTACATTTGGTGGCGACATCTAAGATTTCATGGGAAAAAACATCTGAAGCCGTCTGTTGTTGTCCATGTGTTTTAAAGCAAATGATGCAGCTTGCAAATTTGCATTACTTTTTAATCTTCGCATTAATAAGTTAATTGTCACTTTTCCCTTGTCAGCTACAGGGAGTCATTGCTCAACCACCTTGTCCTTGCTTCAGGTTTCCTTATTTTTCTTAGGCTGTTTCTATATTTAGTTGGGTTTTTTAGAACAACACTGTCCATCAGAACTTATTGTAATGATGAAAATGTTTTATATCTGCATTGTTCAGTTTGGTAACCACTAGCCACATGATGCTAGTGAGTGCATGAAATTTGGCTAGTGCAAATGAGGAATTGAAATTTTAATTTTATTTAATGTGAATTTAAATTTAAATAGCCATATGAGGCAAGTAATGCTGTCCAACAGAAACCTATTGTGAGTTACATGTGGAGAATTTTCAAATAGCCACACTTAAAAATGGAAAAGGAAAAAGAAATTTTAAAGATTTATTTGTATTTAATCCAATAAACCCAAATGAGTGTCGTTTTAACCTAGGGTAGTCAAATTCATAGAGATGGGAAGTAGACTGGAGCTTGCCAGAGGCTTGTGGGCAGGGAAATAGGGAGCTGTTGTTTAATGGGGACAGAATTTCAGTTTTGCAAGGTGAAAAACATTCCATGGATAAATGATGGTCATGGTTGCACATGGGTGTCAACATACTGAATTCCACTAAACTATACATTTAAAAATGTTTTAAGATTGGGGATGCCTGGGTGGCTCAGTCAATTAAATGTACCACTCTTGAATTTGGTTTGCATCATGATCTCACAGTTTATGGATTCAAACCCCAATGTCAAGCTCTGTGCTGACAGCATGGAACCTGCTTAGGATTCTCTCTCTCCCTCTCTCTGCTCCTCCCCCACCCTTCTCTCCCTTTCCCTCTCCCTCCCTCTCCCTTTCTCTCCCTCTCTCTCCCTCCCTCTCCTCTCTCTCTCAAAAATAAATTTTAAAAAGTGTAAATATTTTTAAAATATTTGTTTATTTTTGAGAGAGAGAAAGAGAGTGCAAGCTGGGGAGGGGCAGAGAGAGAGGGGAACAGAGGATCCAAAGCAGGCTCTGTATGGACAGCAGAGAGACGGATGTGGGGCTCAAACTTACAAACTGTGAGATCGTGACCTCAGCAGAAGTCGGATGCTTAACTGGCTGAGCCACCCAGGTTCCCCAATTAAAAAAATAAAAATAAAAAATGGTTTAAGATGGTAATTTTTATGATATGTGTGTTTTATCACAATTTTTTAAAATTAAAAAATGAAAATTAACGTTAATTTCTGCAATTAACCAACACAAACTCCTTATCTTTCCCCAAACCTGCCCACTGCTCACCATCTTCCCCCAGTAGCAAATTAATGGCCTACTTTAACCTTAAAAAACCAACAAAGTATGTGCTCTTGGTTCATCTCTTTCCCTCATCCTCACTTCCAACCCAGGAGAAAAAGCCATCAATTCTTTTTTTTGTTTGTTTGGTTTTTTAATATTTATTTATTTACTTCTGAGAGAGAGAGAAAGAGAGGGAGAGAGAGAGAAGCAGACAGAGAATCCCAAGCAGGCTCCACACTGTCAGTACAGAGCCCAACACAGGGTTCGAACCCACAAACTGTGAGATCATGACCTGAGCCGAAATCAAGAGTTGGATGCTTAACTAACTGAGCCACTCAGGTGTCCCTAAAATCCATCAATTCTTATTACAAAACATACTGTAATTTTGTTCACATCTCTCCATCATTATCATCACCTAAAGCTCATTCCCAACTTGAGACTTTTCTCCTTACTGTTCTCTCAGCCCAGATACTCTGCAGACCTTCCCAGGACTGGCATTCAGGCTTTCCCTTCTCAGACACTTCCTCAGAAAAGTCTTCCCTAACCACTTTCTACATGTGCACATTTCCCTGTTTGTTTTGTCTTTCTCTCATAATATAAATTCTGTGGATGTAAGGACCTTTTAACCCTTACTACTGCTATTTCTCCCCCATCTAGCTCAATGTCTGGTATGCATCTGGCACTTAACACATATATTTTTTTAATAAGCAAATGAATGAACCTGCCAGATTTTTAGTTTCCGCTTTGTGAAAGTAGATAATTATATCAGTCTCATAGGTCGAGTTTGAGTATTCAATAAAATAATACCTGGAAAAGTGCTTAGGACCGTGCCTGAAGCACATTCAGCACACAGAAAAGGTTAACTGTTATTGTCATGACTATTAATATCATCACTAGGCAAATTATAGGCTGATGTTGGTGCCTTCGGGCATTGCTATCATCAGTTGTCTTAGTACTTGAGAGGCAGGAAATTGACAGCTAAAGGAGAACCCCCTTGGCCCGTAGAGGTAGTAGACTACTTCTATTAAGAAGAGCAGTATTTCAGGCCAGATGCATGAACATTCTATTGGTCAAGGAGAATAGGTTGTACATGGAGGCAGTGTAGTTTTGTTACATAAAATTTCATAAGCAAGCGTATCCTATCTAGATACCAAGCATAGATCAATAGAGTGCTTGAAAGCTTAATGGTACATTTTTACATGCATTATCTGATGTGCCCCCCCTCACACTAACACTGTGAAAAAGCCAAGATAGATATGAATGTCCCCTTTTAAAGAAACACCTTGAAAGATTAAGGGCATATAACAACTAGGTTCCAAAGCCAATACTTGAATCCAGATTCGCATCTCCAGTCTTATAATTAAGATAAAAAATAATATACAGTGTTTAAATAGGAAACATAGAAACACTCAGCTTTATATACAGTTTAGGTATAATTATTTGGTATTCTCTTAAGATAGATTAATTTTTAAAAAATTTTTTAACGTTTTTCATTTTTGAGAGACAAAGAGCTTGAGTGGGGGAGGGGCAGAGAGCGAGGGAGACACAGAATCTGAAGCAGGCTCCAGGCTCCGAGCTGTCAGCACAGAGCCCAACGCGGGGCTCGAACCCATAAACCACGAGATCATGACCGGAGCCAAAGTCGGCCACTTAACCAACTGAACCACCCAGGTACCCCAATTAATTTTTTTAATGAGATGTCAAAATGCAGTCTTGTTTCATTCTGAAACGAAATCATACAGAACCCTTAATATTCAAACTTGTCTATATAAGTTTGAAGGATTTCGGATTCCTATTTGGGGCTATAAAATCCTCTTCCTTATATTGAGCCAAAAATCCTCATGTAAAAATATCAGTTACCCAAGCTGTACTTGTTATACAATACATTTTTTCCCATCTCTCTTAAGGCTTCCTATAAAGTTGCTCATCTTCTCTTGAAAAGAACAAAATCCTGGATTACATCAGTTCACCTTGGCAAAAAGAAAAATGAGAAGTTTCATAATGTTAACAGCAATGAAATCTTTCACTCCATTATGTATTGCACTAAAGATAGAGCATTTCAAAATTCAAGATGTTGCAAATTCCTTAAAAATATGGAAACATCAATGAAGTAATTTTCCCTTTTGGTTAATTGTTAAAAGCATTTAATTAAAAAAAATTTGGTTGATAACTTGGTTTCATGCACAATATACCATTCTCTACCGATAGTACCTGAAAAGTCAGGAGGGTGGCAGGAAGAAGTGAAAATGGGAGTAGAAAGTGACAAGGATGATCTAGACAGTCTGGTTATCCAGGAGGTGTGTTGACTTAGGTAAATTGTGGAGGAGGAAAACCAGAAATTTAGAGAAAAGAAATTGCAAATAGAGAAGGGCAGTCTTAGCTGAAAAAGACAGGCATGCAAGCATAAGACAATCAGGAATTGAAGGTAAAAGGCAGCATACAAGTTAAGTAACTAACTTGCAGAGGAGCAGAGAGCACATCAAGCAAGAAAACAAGGAACAAGTGAGAGGGAGATAGGGATTCAGGATCCTGCGTGTGTGACCAGGGCACACGGTGTACCACATACTGCCAGTATTGATGGAAACACCAGAGAGGCACTGTTGCTTGCCTGCATTCCTTTGTGAGTATGAGAAAGCATTTGTGGAGAGACTGCATTGCCATTGCCATAATTTAATGATGCGATAAACAATGTTCTAAACTATTTCGTAGCAAGAGTTATTATGCGCCTATGTTGTAATAACCACATTTTTAATTCTAAAAGTGATACCTCCTCACTATATAGAACTTAGAAACTTTTTTTTTTGAGAGAGAGAGAGAGAGAGTGTATGCAGGGATTGGGCAGAGAGAGAGGGGAACCAAGGATCCAAAGTGGGCTCTGCACGGACAGCAGCAAACCCTATGTGAGGCTTGAACTCATGAACTGCGAGATCATGACCTGAGCTGAAGTCAGATACTCAACCAGCTGAGCTATCCGGATGTCCAGAACTTAGAAGTTTTTTTTTTTAAATATTAAGAAACTAAATGTTCCATGCAACCTATCTCTCATAAAAAGGCATTCTTAACAAATTGCTGAGATGTATGCATGGAAATATACATGTACATTCACTTGAAATCTGTGTGATCATAATATATTGTTTGATACTTTTTTTTGTTTGATACCTTTAATAAAATTTTAATTGTGACTTTATAAAGTAATGTGATTTCACATACAATTAGTTTTTCAAAAGGATCATTTTAGTGATTGTATAATATTCTATTACATATTTTGGATCTTTATATTCTTTCCATTTTTTGACAAGCGATCTAGTAGCCAACAGCTTCATTAATTAATGTCTACTTCTGTCTCTTAAAAGTGAAATTATTGGGTTACATTTTTTCAAAGGCCTTTGACATATTATTAAATTGACTTCCAGGAAGTTACATAAATATCCACTACTTACATTGTGAAACCTGGCGACAGAATGAATTCAGATAATAGGTATCTTTTGCTACCTGCAGTATCACAGTGAGAATTTAGGAATTAGATAGTAAAGCATTCTTGTACATATATTTTCAGAAACTTCGAATTACAAAATGAATGCAGCTTTATATCTTGATTCTTCTTTCACAATTATATAGTAAAATGACAATTGTGGTGACATCAGATTTTTATTAGCAATAATAGATGCCAGAAAACAATGAAGTAATATCTCCTAAGTATTAATAAAAAGAAACTGCCAAGTTAGAGTTAAATATGCAACTAAACTGTCATTTAAGAGTGAAGGAAAAATAATGGCCTTTTTTTCATCCCTAAAAGAATAAAATTTCCTACAAACCCTGAAGACATCCTAAAATAACTAACACACTTTGCAAAAAAAGAATAATGGAAGAAATGAGAGGTATAAAGAAATGATAAGTGTGGACGTTTGGGAAATATTTATAAATCTAATCGTTGACTAAAAGTAACAATAATGTTACATATCTAAAAGGTACTACTAGATAACATGAAAAAGCCTGACTATAAAACACCTGTGTTTTCCAGATCAATGTAACAAACATCTTCGTAAATACACAGTGGAACTCATAAGAAGGATTATTTTCAGGGGCCCAAACCAAAATTGAAATACAAGCTTGAGGACAAGGACAATGCCTTAGCAGCAACAAAGAGAAGTAAGGTGTAGTTTCTGAAGACTTAATTATGGACAGAGAGGGAAAGGAGATGAGGATGTGGCCAGAAAAGACGGAGAATTTAAATGGAAAACTCACATAAATCTAGGGAATGTACTTTTAGTAAAAAAAAAAAAAAAAAAAAAAAAAAAAGGGAAAATAATTTTAAAAAAAAAAAAAAAAAAAAAAAAAAAAAAAGTCTAAGTAATTCTACTCATGGCTGGCTCAGAAAGATGTGGAGTAAGTTGATCAGTTATGCTAAAGTACTAAGTAGGGGCAAGAAAAAAAAATCTGTAAGATTTTATAACCAAGGGCCTATCACCATGTAATACTAAGATTAAAATCCTAATGTGGAATCCACAATCTAGGAAATCAACCCAACAGAAGGGTGTGTCAGGCTTGTAAATGCACCTGTACGGTTTGCTCTGGAGAGCTACACCCTAACACATCTCAGATCTTACTTGATGAAACCCTGCCAAAGATAAGCTCGCTATCTAATATTACAAAACATAAGCAAAAACAATTCACCTTAAGCAAAAAAAAAAAGTGATCATAACAAATGGTAGGATTAGACCAGAAATGTCAGATAAGAGAGCCTATGAAATAAATAGATGTAAAAAAAGATTGGTATTTCCGAAGAGGATAAGCGCACAGAAAAACATAAGACTCTATGACCAAACAGAGATTATTTTTTAGAAATGAAAAAAAAATTGTGAAATAAAACTTCAATGAACAGTTTAAACTTTAACTTTGTTCAGGTTAAGCAAAACCGAACAGAGAGTCTCTTAGGGTTTGCCTCCCTTTTTCCCTTTCCCTTCCCCCATAGTCTTCTGTTGAGTTTCTCAAGTTCCACATAAGATGGGGGTGGGCAGGAGAGAGGAGAAAATGGGTGATGGGCATTGATTGAGGAGGACACTTGTTAGGATGAGCACTGGGTGTTGCATGTAAGTGATGAATCACAGATATCTACCCATGAAACTAAGAGCATACTGTATATGTTAGCTAAGTTGACAATAAATTACATTTAAAAAAACCAAATAGAGTAAAAATGATTTAAAAAGCTGAACAGAGAATTTGTGAACAAAATACAGATCTTAAGGATGTGAAGTTCATCTAGCTGTGATGTCTCTCACCCATTGATTGCCGAGTTGATTCGGCTGATCTGGCTTTTTAGGCGAGTGTCACCTTCCTCCCTCACCTCTCCATATACATCCTTCCCAAAGGTGCGTGCTCAGGGTGAAGAGGCTGACCTTCCCCGAAAGAGAAGGCCCGTCCTTCCGTCAAGGGTATAGGATACGAGTAGCTGTGCTTTCCTGCTAGAACCTCCAAACAAGCTCTCAAGGTCCATTTGTAGGAGAACGTAGGATAGTCAAGCTTCGAAGACTCCAGACACATCCAAGTGAGGTACTGCTTGTGGCGGTCTGCCTTTCTTGGAAAAAAAAAAAAAAAAGGAAATACAGATTTTAAGAGATTAACCAGAAGACAAAGCAGAGCGGAAAAAAAAAGATAAAAAATAATAGTAATAAAGAGATTAACATATATGAAGAGATTAACATTAACATATATGTTGCATGGAAAATGCAACATATGTTAAATGGAATTTTGTTAGAGAACAAAACAGATAATGGGAGAGAAGCAGTAAGGTGATTATTTTCTTTCTTTTCTTTCTTTCTTTTTTTTTTTTTTTGAGAGAGAGGGTACAAGTGAGCAGGCAGCAGAGATGGGTGGGGAGGGTGGTAAATCCCAAGAAGGGCAGAGAGAGAGAGGGAGAGAGAGAGAGAGAGAGAGAGAAGGGGGGCTCACCCAGGGCTCATGCTCACCAGAAGCAGGACTGGAGTTCATCCAATGTGGGACTCGAACTAATGAACTGTGAGGTCATGACCTGAGCTGAAGTCAGATGCTTAACGACTGAGCCACCCAGGTGCCCTGAAGTGATTATTTTGTAGAATTGGGAAAAGTCATGAATAAGCATATTTAAACAGCACAGTTATTGCTTAGTGTAATAAAAGGAAATGTGCTCCTAGATTCACTCTACTTTGTCATATAGACTGAGAGAAGGTCTTAATGGTAATGCCAGAAAAAGCAGAGTCCCTTCAAAGAACAACAGTTAGCTAAAAAAAAAAAAAAAAAAAAAAAAAGAGAGAGACATCTAAACTTCACCTAAACTAGAAGCCAGAAGATAATGTAATTATACTGAAAGATGGTCAGGGAAAATAACCTATGATCCAAATTCTATATCCAGCTAAACTGTGAAGGAAGAACAAGGCCAAATAAAACCATTTTCAGACAAACATACACTAAAGGAGGTTACTAATAATAGACTGTGAGAAGCAATTATAAAAATATGCATTTCTGGGAGAAACTGATTACAGGAAAAAGAACTGAGTTTGAAGAAAAATGGTTATTAAAAATATAAATATTAATCAGTCTAACAAACTTTGCATAAAATAATAATATGGAATAACTTCAGGGTTATTAATGATGGAACTAAAATGTAGGAGACCATATATCACTTAAGACAAGAGTGGGTGAGGATAAAAACCTTCATATTCTTGTATTGTTTTGAATTTAAGCCTATTTACTAACTACCCTATGTGTACATTAAGTTAAATGTGTATATTAAAGTGTTTAAGGTTAAGGGGTGCCTGACTGGCTCAGTCGGTAAAGCTGGTGACTCTTGATCTCAGGGTCATAAGTTCAAGCCCCATGTTGGGTGTGGAACCCACTTAATTTATAAAAAAAAAAAATAGTATCTAAGGTTAGTTTTAAGGGAATAGATACATCTGGTATAACTTCTAAGCCATAGCTGACATTAGAATGAAAACAGAAAGCAAAATACAAAAAGAAAAAAAAAATACTGTAAAACAGGTTATAAATGAGGAAAAGCATAAATATTCATGGTCATATAGGAAGCATTAAGTAAAAATGATAGAAATAAATCTAAAATACCATTTTCACAGTCATTGTCTTTTTTTTTTAATTTTTTTTTTAATGTTTATTTTTGAGACAGAGACAGAGCATGAACGGGGGAGGGTCAGAGAGAGGGAGACACAGAATCTGAAACAGGCTCCAGGCTCTCAGCGGTCAGCACAGAGCCCGACGCGGGGCTCGAACTCACGGACCGTGAGATCATGACCTGAGCCAAAGTCGGCCGCTTAACCGACTGAGCCACCCAGGTGCCCCCACAGTCATTGTCTTTTAACTCACTAGTTAGAATGCATATATTTTCAAATTGGAGAAGCATGTACATGTACATGTATAAAATTTTGTATATGCTGTTTTTGACATAAACATCTAAAGCATAAGAACACAGAAAAGAGTATATTCCATGCAAATAATTAAAAACGATAAAATCTTGTAGAGATAAATTAACATCAGAAAAATAGAATATAAGGCATAAAATGTTATTATGGTAAGAGGTATTTACTAAAAGAAGGTGGGTAGAACAATAATACTTTCTAAAAATATTACCAGGGATAAAGAGGAACACCACGTAATGGTAAAAAGAAGCATTCCTCCAAGACAATATAAGAATCATTAACTTACATGCACTTAACAAGACCTTGAGCTATATAAAGCAATAGCTAACTGAATTAAAGAAACCAATTCCCAGTCATGGTGGAAGATGGTAACAGTAACCAACCTGTTACAGGAACCAACCAATAGAGGGAGCAGACAAAAAATGTATACATATTGTGTAGACAGCTTGGATAACATAACTAATGTAATGTTACATTTACTAGTTTACTTTTAAAAGCTTAAAAACTATTAGAAGAAAATATAAGATAATTGTGTTTATGAATCTGGGTTCATAAAGGATTTTTAAATGAGTTCCAAAAAGTATTTAATTTTGACCAAATCAAAATTTAAAACTTCTGGAAAATAAAGGAAACCATATTATAATAAAATTATAAAAACTGAAAAATACTGGAAGAATATATTTGCAAAACATACAAAGGACCAGAAATAAAAGCATATACAGAACACCAAGGATAACTAAGAAACAGGAAAGGAAAAAGAAAGAAAAAGACAGGAAGGGAAAATGGATAAAGGGTTTATATATACAAAATCACAGAAGACACCCGATTGGACAATAGATACATAAAAGTTATGAAACGCTAGCAACTACAGAAGTGAAATTAAAACTACACATCACCAGTGTAGCCCCATTGGTTTGGCACATTTATATTAATATGGTAACATCAGTTATTCTCAAGGATGGACAGAAAAAAGGGAATGTCAAGTATGGCTGCTTGAAACATAGACATCCGTTCAGCAAATCTAATAAAACTGACCTAATCTCACTCTATCTCCACAATTCCTTTTCTAGGTATGCATCTTAGAGCACTAATTTTCTGAGTAACCATCCTTAGGTATGGTTTACCTTTCAGGTAAAACTTGAAACTACTTTTATGATAATAATAAGACTTTATCTGTCGCTTTGTTCGTGTTGGCCTTTGCACTGATTGTATAAAAGCCGTGAAAGATAAAACTGCTGACACCTTAACATATATCAAGGCAGAGCATCAAAGTATATCCTATTTTAGTGTATTCTTTACCACCTGGGGCTTGCAGTTAAAAAATAAAAAGCTAGGGGTGCCTGGGTGGCTCAGTCGATTAAGCATCCAACTCTTGGTGTCGGCTCAGGTCATGATCTCACAGTTTGTGGGATCGAGCCCCTCATCGGGCTCTGTGCTGGCGGTGCAGAGCCTGCTTGGGATTCTCTGTCTCCCTCTCTCTCTGCCCCTCCCTCACTTGCACTGTCTCAGTCTTTCTCCAAATAAACAAATAAACGTAAAAAAAAAAAATTTAAATAAAAATAAAAAGCTAGTTTTACTGAAGAATGTCCTTCAGAAATCAGGAAAAAATTAAATTTCTTAAATTTTGACTCTTCAGTGCACATCTTTTTAATATTCTGCATGAGAAAATTGCAATTAAACATGAAGTATTTTGGCTGCCTGCTGAAGAGCAAAGAACACTTGTGTGATTGACTTATGAGCTGGAATAACTGGTTTGAAGTATGGAACACCATTTTGACTTGAAAGAATGACTAACAAACTACAGTTATTCAGAAGGTAATGGCAGGCACTTTCATGCAGAGAACAAAATGAGTTTGTTCTTTCAAGGAAAACAATTGATAGTATTTGTACCAATGATAAAATTCCAGCTTGTGTAGAAAAATTAGAATTGTGGAAAACCTGTATTAGCTTCTGTGAGCTTAACAGCTTCCTAATATTTGAAACCTTTTTTGATGAGGCCAGTGTGATATTAACAGCTGTGATTTTAAAATTCTGTATAATGAGGTATGTCATCACTTGGAAGTTCTGCAAACTCAGTGAACCGGTATTTTCCAAATGACCAATGCATGATGTTATCAAATCATGCCATAGTTAAAGGTCCATATACAAGAGAGATCAATAGATTTTAATAAAACAGCATGTGAAAATTCAGTGTTATGGTTTCAGATTCCATATGGCATTAAACCTTTTAGAAACTACCACTTGTTGAGGTTTGGTGTAGTATTAACAGGAACAGTATCTAGAATAATTTTAAAAGGATACTGACATATATTTCTCTTTTCAACAACACGTCTGTGTGATACAGGATCTCTTCCAACCAGAACTACATATCACTATAGGGTGAATGCAGAAGCAAATCTTATGACCTAGCTGTTAAAGGATTTGCAAAAATGTAAAACATTATACTCTTCTATTTTGGGGGAAATAGAGTTATTTTTATAAAATATGCTACTTATGTTAAGATATAAATGGACTTGGGGCACCTGGGGGGCTCAGTCGGTTAAGCATCCAACTTCAGCTCAGGTCATGATCTCACAGTTTGTGGGTTCAAGCCCAACATAGGGCTCTGTACTGACAGCTCAGAGCCTGGAGCCTGCTTTGGATTCTGTCTCCCTCTTTTTCTGCCCTTCCCCCATTCATGCTCTGTCTCTCTCTTTCTCTCTCTCAAAAATAAGCAGTAAAAAAATTTATTGAAAAAATGTAAAAACATATAGATGGACTTATTTTAAGTAGATTTATAATTTTTTTAACTTCTGTTTTAAATTCTAATACAGTAGCTATTGATAAATATAATCCACATAAAAATGCTCTTTGACATTCTCCATAATATTTACAAGTGTAAAGGTTTCCTGGACCAAAGAGTTTGTGAACTATTATCTTAAAGAAATGTTGACACATATCAAACATTGTTTATTATGATACTATTTCAGTGAAAATTTAGGAACAGTTCAACGGCTCATAGTAGGAGAATGGGTAAATAAGTTGTAGTACGTTTATGCAGTGGAATACTGCAAGGAAAAATAAATAAATTAGATCCCTATGTGTTAATATAGTTAGTTCTTGAAATATAATATTAAATAACACAAGAAAATAGCTTATTACATGTCATTTAGTTAATTAAAATTACATAAATTATTTATGAGTTATTTATTAGGAATTATGTATGCATTTTAAAATTTTAAATCATGATAGTAACTGCCACTGGAGAGGGAGAGAGAAGGGCAACCTGACTGAGAGATTTCAAATTTAAAGTATTTTATGTACATGAAAAAAATGAAAAGTATAGCAAGCCTTTTTCTCCTTTTCTGTAGGACATAGTTAAATATACTCCGTTGTATGTTAGGGTTTTTCAGTAGTTTTCACTATTATTAAAAACACAAATGCTTTAAACATTGATCTTTATTGCAGATGTCATTCTTAGAATAAATTTCTCCTATTGCGAGAATTGTGTGTTTGACTCTATGGTTCCTGATAAGTTTTATCCAGCACAAAGTTTACACAAATATAGCAAGCAATATACTAAGAGTGCCAGCTTCTGGGCATACTTTCCAAGTCTGTAGAGTATATTAAGAAAAAAATGTTTGCCAGTTTTATAGGGAAAAGTGACCCACGATTGTTTCAATTATTATTTTGATGATCAGTAGTGAAGTCTGTGGATGGGAAAAATACAAATTATAAGAGCAGAATTCCTTCTGCTTTAGAAACAGGAAAACTCAGCATCATAGTAAGCTTGTCTTTGGAGTTTATTCCACACTTGGACAATGGTAGGTAAAGAGAAATATACGCCTGTGGTCTTTACTTAAGAACACTGGGATAAGTTATGTTCAGGGCTTTTCTGCCCACCATCTCTAACATGTGGTGCTGGGGAGAAGTAGCTTTGCAATTTTGTGGTTATTAACACTGCTCAGTATCTGCAAGAGGGGCAGTAAATATGGGAAATCAAGAAGTTCCCCAATATGTGTATTTGGATCTCCATATATGTGCACACCCAAAATCCTCTACTTTCTATGTTTCCATTCCATAATCTCTCTAGGTTTCTACCTAGTCCCTCCCTTGGAAACATCTTCACACCTGAGTTTATAGTAGTTCCCCAATATGGGTTCCTTTCAATAGCTATTATTGTAATGTGGAGGGTGTTTTTCAGTGACCTAGCTTTGCTTTGGTACCTCTGAAGTTCATTGTGGTGATGATTCTCATGGTTGTTGATATTTTTGAGTTAGTAGAGTGTCCTCTGGGAGCAAAACCATGCTGAAAGTCAACAATTCCCTTTAAGTTACCACTGCTCTGATGCTATACAGGGTGAAATTTATGTGTTTCCCATGATCCTTGTCCTTCTGGTGGTAGCTTCTGGCAGAAACCATTTTAATTCTTCATACTTACTTCTTTTTGAATAAGGACTCAACATTAAATAATTTCATATCTTTGTCCATCATTTTAATTTGTGCTTTTTTATACTTTGACCTATTTTTATTGCATCTTACATTCTTTACTTCTTGCTTTTAAGAGCGTGTGTGTGTGTATGTGTGTGTGTGTATCACAAGACTCTTGAACCAAATTAATTTGTCAAATTTGTGGCATATATTTCATCACATGGTGTGAATTTCCTTTAAGTTACTTTATGATCTTCATTTTGCATTCAGAAGTTTAAATTTTATTTATAGACACAATATATTAGCTTTCTAAATGTGTGGTTTCTTCCATTGCTTCATTATTATCTTTTTCCTTGCAAGACCTATTCAAGATTCATCTGTATCTCCTATTTCTCTTTGTTTACATTTTCATACTTAAGTTATGTGGAATTTATTTAGTGTATATTGTGAGGTGTGAACCTGTCTCCAAGTTTTTTTCAATTCTGACAAATTTTGCAAGAAACAAAGAAATGAGGGGGAAAAATATTGACCTTGGCACTTTATTATGATACCACCTCTATTATATATTTAATTTTTACATAGAAAAATATTTTAATTCTGGGATTTTTATTTCAGATTGACTGGTCTCTCTGTGGATTCCTAAATAACTAATATACCAACCTGATTGTTGTACTTCAAGATTTCATCACTTGTAGGATATATTCCTTTTTTTGTCTTTTTTTTCCTGAAAAAGTTTTACTACTCTTACCTGTTTGTTTTTCCTAATGTACCTCAGAATCTTTCCTATAAAATTTTTAGGATGGGAATTTGAATTGGGATTAATACTAAATTAATCAGGATCCTAGCCCACTCTTTAATCACTTCCTTATTTCTTACATGGTAGAGTTATGTCGTGTAATCCTCATACCTTGTTATCACTGCTAACGAGATAGGATATTTTGACTCATTGTATTTTTTAACTGGTATGTATAAAAGCTATTAAAATTGTGCATTTATTTTGCATTAAACTCATATCAAAATATTTTGTTCTAATAGTTTTCCCCCATCGATTATTCTGGCTTTTCTCAGTGGATAATTTTATCATCTACAGATAATGATACAATAAAAGCCATATTTTTTTGTATGCCAATGTCAAGAATTTTGAGAACAATTATGAATAATGCTTACCAAGGGTACTGTTCCTAGTTTTAGTAGCTTTTTCCCCCTCTAGTGTAGTGTCAACAATAAAAAGTTCTACATTTGGGATTCCCTTCTCATTGCCGTGGCAGACATCACTAAATTATCATTGCATTTTGTATGTCATGTTTTCTCAGTTTGCATTTGGTATTTTTATTTGGACTGAGCCCCTCCGTTTTAAATATACAATTCAAATTATGCCATTCCCGTTCTCTCTGTTGTATCATCCCCTTTGATTTTCTTCCTAACAGTTACCCCAGTCTAAAACTTTTATTTACGTATGAGCTTACTTTGTTTACTCTCTGTCTCCTAGTTATTTAGGACCAGGGCCTCATTTACCCTGGTATGCTTAATACCTAGGACACTACCTGGCTCATAAAGGTATTCAATTCATACTCATTGATAAATGACTCCAGAAAATCAAAGGCTCAGCTGTTCCTAGTTCTCTTTCTATCTCTAGTCCTGCTTACAACACTTTTCTTTATTCATCTCATTTTTGTTAGTCTTTCCCCACGTATAGTGGGTCTCTGTTGTTAGGTGCATATATGTTTATAATTATTATATGATGGATTAACCAGTTTATCATTATATCATGTCCTTTTTCTCTTTAATAGTTCTGGACTTAAAGTGTATTTTGTCTAAAATTAATAGCCACTCCAGCTCACTTTTGGTTATTATTTGTATGGAATATTTTTTTGTCATTTTTTTACTTAATGTCTGAATTTTCACTTTGTGTCTTTGAATCTAAAGTGAATCTCACAGAGAGCATACAGTTTAATCTGTAACATTTGTTTAATCTTAAACATTTGTTTAATCCTTCCTGCCAATCTTTACCTTTGGATTGGAAAGTTTAGTCCACTTATATTTACAGTAATTACTGATAAGAAAGGACTAACCTCTGTCATTTTGCTTTTTTTTTTATGTATGTCTTTCTTACATCTCTTTTGTTCCTCAATTTCTCCAATACTGACTTCTTTTGTGTAAAATGGATGTTTTCTAGTGTGCCTTTTTAATTCCTTTGTTGTTTCTTTTGCTACATTTTTAGAGTTGTTTTCTTAATTTTTGCCATGGGGATTATAATTAAAAACTTAATTTATAACACTTAGATTCAGAGTTCAGATTAATACCAAATTAATTTTAATATATCATATGCCTCTTTTCCCTCCCCCCCTCTTAAGAGATTTTATGGTTACAAGTTACACATTGTGTGCCCACCAACATAGGTTTATAATTATTTTATGCAATTGTTTTTTAAATAAGATAGGAAAAAGAGAAGTTACAAACAGAAACAACGTTAATACTGCCTTTTATATTACATATATTACACGCATATTAATACATATTACATACATCACATACATAGTTATCTTTACTGATGTTCTTTACTTATTCATATGGATTAAGGTTACCATCTCCTGTCCTGTCATTTCAATCTAAAGGACTAAAGGACTCACTTTATTCTTGTAGGGCAGGTCTGCAAGTGAGAAACTCTCATTTTTTCATATGCTAATGCCTTAATTTTTTTCACTTTTGAAGTATATCTTGCTAAATATAGAATTTTTCATTGAAAGTATTTTCTTTCTGCACTTTGAATATGTCATCCTACTGCCTTCTAATAGAGGTATCTGATGCTCCATAGTTTTTGATGAGAAATTAACTGTTACTTTTATTGATGGTCCTTGTTCACGGTATGTCACTTTTCTCTCTGTTTCACTGCTTTCAAGGTTCTCTTTTTGGCTTTGACTTTCGACTCTTTGATTATGAGATGTCTGAGTATGGACCTCTGAGCTTATACTACTTAGAGTGTTTTGAGTTTTGTGTGTGAGTATTAATAATATTTTTTCATCAAATTTAGCAAGTTTTCAGCCATTAATTTTTCAAATATTCTTTCTGTCTTTTTTCCCCTCTCCTTCCTCTTCCTTTTCTTATCTTGGTATATTTGATGGAGTCCCACAGGGCTTTTAATCTGTTTATTACTCTTTATTCTTTTTATTTTCTGTTTTCTGTACTGGATAATGTCAGTTGACCTATCTTCAAGCTAACTGACACTTCTGCCTACTTAAATCTGCTGCTGAGCCCCTCTAGTTTATTTTTCTTTTCAATTATTGTACTTTCCAACTCCAGAGTATTTATTTGGTTCCATTTTGTCATTTCTATCTCTTTCCTTGTATTCTTTATTTGTGAGACATTATTCTGGATGCTTTTCTCTAGTTCTGTAGACATGATTTCCTTTAGCTCTTTGAATACGTTTAAAATCTTTGTCCAGTAAGTCCAATATGTGAGCTTTCTCAAGGGCAGCTCCTATTTATTGCTTTTTTTTTTCTGTGTATGACTTACATTTTCTTGTTTCTTTTGATGTCTCTTGTTGTTGTTGTTGTTGTTTAAAACTAGACGTTTTAATATTTTAATGTGGTGAGTCTAGAAATCACATTCTCCCTCTCTTCAAGATTTGTTGTTGCTTATTGTAGTTATTTTTGTTTGTTTGTTTGTTTGTTTGTTTAGTGACTTCTATAAACCACTTCTGTGAAGTTTTTGTTCTTTGTTGTGCATGGCCACTAAAGCATCGGTTTTACTAGCTTAAAAATAGACATTTCCTTAAATGCCTGGAACTAAAACAAACAAACCCTCTGAGTTTTAGGGCATGTCTGCAACACTCAACCTGGTGGTTTGCAACTCTTTAATAGCCTCACTTCTTGGGCAGAGCCTCAAAGTCAGCTAGAAGTGAGAGCTTAGGACCCTCTAAGGTATTTTCTGATTATGTGAATAGTCCTGGGCATGTACATGGTTTTCTAGATTCCTAGAGATATATTAGAGTTGTTCAGACCCTCGCCACGACATGTTATTCCCCCAACTTTTTCTCCCAAGTTTCTTGGCTAGTCTATTATATGCCTCAACTGCTATTCACTGCCTCAAGAAACAGCCACTGAAATATTTGCCCGTAGTTTTCACAAATGTTCAAAGGGCAGTGGCTTAGGCTGGGAAAGTTCTGAATTAGCTAAGATAAAGATGAGCCATTTGAGAAGGTCTTCTAGGGAGTCCACAAACAAATCTATTCTAGGCAGGTTTTTGCAAATAAGTTCCTTTTACTCCTTCAGGAGCAGGTGTGATTAATATGGGCTATAATCTTCAAGACTATCAGTGAGCTGGCAAGGGGGTGCTGGGACTAGGGTGAATGAAAATAGGACAAATCTTACATTTCTTGATGACATTCAGCCATATTTCTTAACTAAGTTATGCTCAGGTTGCTGGGAGTTTTTAGTTAGTTTCTGGATTTCCAGAAAAGTTGATATTACATTTTTTGCCAATTTTTTTATTGCTTTTATGAAGAGGTAAACTTTTAAAATTCCTTAGATCACCATTTTCTCTGATGTTACCTTCTTTGTGTAATTTTTTACAAATACAAATATCCTTCTATTTTCAGTTGCCTTACATTGTTCACTCACGTGTGTTTTTCTAGGGGGGAAAAGATTTTAAATGAAAAACATTGTAAGCAATCTAAAGTTTGTTTCAAGTTTGCTGGGTTGGTGAATTATTTTTCTTAAAATTATAATGTAATAATGATAATAATATCTACCCTGAAGCAATTATTATGTGCTAGGCATTGCCTATGTGCCTCATATACATTATCTTTATTAATCTATGCAATATTTCTATGCCGTGGTTACTTTTATTATCCTTATTTTACACCTGAGAAAACTAGTATTTAAAGAGATTAAATTCAAGGTCATATAAGTAGCAAAGGGCAGAAGATGATTCATATCAATGTCAGTCTGGTTTTGGATTATTGCTCTTAATCATGATGCCAGGAGAGGAAGCAATTCAAAATTCCATAATATCTGACTTTGATGTACAGGCAGTTTGTTGTTACCATTATTATTAAAGTTCATATATCAGATATTAATATATTGGGTGAAGACTAAGACATTGACCTGAGTACAGCAATCGACAAATATTTACTGAATACCTCTCAGATGTCAGTATTGTGCTAGACATTTCTTAGGATAAAATGTGATTAATGCCTTCACGAATCCAATTATCTACTGAGGAAGTGAGAATAACTATGTGAGAAATAATTAAGCTCTAAACTATATGATGCTAAGAATACATTCAATGGGAGTTCAGAGAAGGAAGGTCATTGGTCACAGGCTGTAGGCAAAGAAGAGCTTCGTGAAACCATTGAAATCAACTTGAAGAATAAAGAGGATGGAGCACGATTTAGCAACTTGTGGATTCATAGCATAATCTGACGATTCAATTAAAAACACATTGTTCTAATGCAGACTATATTCAAGGCATTGGAACTACAAAAGATGACGCTCTAGACATCCCCTTAAGGAATTCAAATAGTCTTTTTTTAATATAGAATGCAAAATATTACCTTGTGGGTATATAAAAAGTGCTGCAGACAAATGTAAGAAGCAATTAAACCTGTCTCTAAGAATCAGAGAAACATTTAAAAATTTCAGAGAGCAAATGGCTCTCAAGCTGGCCATAAAGAGTGAGGCAGTAGCATTTGATTCTATTACACTTATGTTGCTGCGTGGACCCAACTCCTCTGGGCATTGGTAAGGCCAGGCCAACAAGCTGCTATCCTTTCTTCTACCAGCAGAGCAAGCTTTTTCCTTCCTGTTTATACTGGCTTTTTGGAAACGCGGTAAAGCAATGTGGATGTTGAGCACAGGATTTATTGCCCATACTGACTTGATCAGCATCCGAGGGAGAATAAAACAGTACTGAAGAAATTCTTGGATTTAAGTACGAGAATTTAAAAATATAAGCTGTATCTCTTCATTTTGTTTGCTGTCTTTCCTCCATCTAGATTTTTATCTTAGCCTTCCTTCAGTCAGCATTAGAGTACCACGAACACTGTTAGGCTCCACTTCTTCAAGTTCTTTCTATTTTGATGGCATTGTGAGATAGGGAGGGATTTGGTGTCCCAGACAACCTTATTTGGCACCTGCATAGTCCTTCCTTGATGGCAGCACTTAATTATTTTAAAGCGGGTTGATTTCCTTCCAAGCGCACTGCAAACCATATTGTTAATCTTGTAAATGCCAGTTGGGGTTAAGCTGACTTGACTTTTTTTTTTTTCTTCTTTTCACTGTCCTTGTACTTTGGGTTCAGCTTATTTGGCAAGGCTGATTTTTCTTTGCTTATGTCTATTTCTAATGTACTAGTAGATGACTTTAAAAAAAAATTATAACTTATCAGCAATTCTCCAGGAACACAGGTTTGCAGAACAGCAGTCCAGGTGGAAAGGCAGGCAAAGGCACACAGGCTTTGAAAAGACCTGTCCTCAGAACATGAGGTTTTCAGAACGTGTAGAGCAGAAGCCTGTTAGGAACCGGAGACCAAGGTGAAGTCGCCACTGGTCAGGTTATACATAAAGCCAAAGTATTTGGACTTTATTCCACTGAATGAATGCAATAGTGACTGATCTGTGGATTATAAAATCACTCCACTGGCAGAGTAGGGGATGGATGAGAACGAGGCAAGTGGCAACAGTGTTAAGGTCATTAAAGAAGTCACTAGGTAGTGATCCATCTGTAGTTGTATTCTAATATGGTACAGATTTTTTTTTTAAGTAGTTGAAATTGGACAGAAAAGAAAGTGGCCCAGGGAGAGAAATGTTAGTCTAACTTTAAATAATCATTATTTGTTCTTTATGATCATTGACATGACTAACTGAAATTATGTATTTTTACAAAAGTTAAAAGTAAAGGTTGCATCTATCATATATTTTACTAAAATTAAAATGTCAACACAAAGGGGTACCTGGTTGGCTCAGTTGGTAGAGCATGTGAGTGTTAATCTCAGGGTCGTGAGTTTGAGTCCCACGGGTGTAGAGATTACTTTAAAAAAATAGTAATAGTTTTAAAAATATCAACATGAAAAATATTTTTATTGACTTACTGACAAAAAATACAGTATTTTTGCCAACATACAATTTAAAGATTATAGCCTATCTTTTGCTCTAATTTTTTTTCTCCGTTAATATTGTTATCTTTCCCTCCCCCCAAATAGAAAAGTCAGAAAATCAATTACCATACTTTTATAGAAATTGATTTGTATCCTGTGAGCTACTCCCTTCTTTTTGCATTATCTCCCTCTCTGACTACAGCACTTTTTACCTCTCTAATGACTCTCATTCGAGAAACCTAAAAAAGTTTGAAAACTAATAGGTTGAATGGTTCCCCACCCTCCCTACTATATTAACAATCTGGCATTCATATTAACTGTGGTCATATTTACCTACATTCATCCCAGATTTTACTGTTGCTATTGTATAGATCACATTTTCATGTTACACCTTTTATATTAAGAATATGCAATGAATATTTTATCTCTAATTACTCACAAGAACCCTGAGAGGATTATGAGACAATTATACCTCGAAAAAATAAAAATTAAAAAATGCAGACCTGAGATCCAAGGTATTGCTTTCCACTAGAGTGCACAAGTTGAGGCTATCCAGAGTGCAGCTGTTTTACTCAGAAAAAGACCCTAGGGTGTGCTAGTATCTAATATATGTAGAAGGTGATGTCACAAATCAATAGGAAAAAATGATTATTCAATAAGCAATTATTGAAAAATTTGTTATGTATTTAGGGGAAAAGGGATTATCTGAATACAGACCTGAAGGGATGCATAAAATGTTACAGATAGTTTAGGGAGTAAAAGAAAAAAATAACTCCAACTATTAAAAAGAAATTATAGCGAAAAGGCACGTATAGTTCTTATAGTTCTGGAAATGTGGAGGGCTTTCCAAGTTTAGAATCAATGAAAGTCATCCCAAAGGAAAAGTGTTAATAGATTTAATTATATGTGATGGATATATAGCTTCTACGTGCTATCAGAAATTCGGAATGAAATAACAAGTCTCATACCTAGCTACAGCATCATTTTTAATAGGAGAAATATAAAAATAAACCTAAACAGGCAATAATAGATTATGGATTAAAGAGATTTTAATCTACCCAACTAATGGAATATTATAGCTATAACAAGTGATGTTTATAAGGAATTTATAATGACACATGAAGGCCATATGTTTAATATGAAAAATAATGCATTTAAAAAAACTGTATATACTAAAGGTGCCAGGCACGGTGGCCCCAGCTCCCGGGGGGCTGAGGCAGGAGGATCGCTTGAGCCCAGGAGTCCTGGGCTTTGGTGCCCTATGCCTGTTGGATGTCCGCACCAAGTTTGGCATCAATATGGTGACCTCCTGGGAGCAGGGGACCACCAGGTTGCCTAAGGAGGGGTGAACCGGCCCAGATCAGAAATGGAGCAGGTCAAAAAACCATATATGCCAAATGAATACAAATATATAAAATCATTCCTGATACTTATAACTTTTAGTTTAATGAATAAATATATATTATAAAAATATGAATATATAACTTGATAGCAACCATTTTAGCTTTTACATTTTTCTTTCCCACATCCCATTTAGGGAAGATCTCTCAGCAAAATCTTTTTGTTGTTGTTTTAGTTTACTTTGCCTGTTTTTGTTTGTTTTAATGAAATCATTCATTTTTAACTAAAAATTTGAAACTACTTAAACCTTCTATATCAGGTATTAAAAACAAGAAGTTAAATCGATGACATGATTTAAAATTCAAGAAACACAAATTCTTGTCTCCTGGATTCTTGGTTATAACCCTGGGGGAAAATCACTTGGCATTTATTTGCCATACCTTATTTTGTCTTTCTTTTAACTCAGCATATTGTTCTGGAGCTTGTCAATTCTGTCTCCCATAATAATGTGTGATTCTAAACAGGACAGATACTGACCCAGAAGCCACCACTTCCAGGGAGATCTTAGAACCCAGGGAGCAGAAATCATTAACCCTATGGATTCCATCAACACTGAAGATTGCTATAGTCCTATAGCATGGGGATTCACACTGCCCAGGGCAGACTTAGATTTCTATATTAGGTTGACCACTTTAAACACATGTACATGAATCAGAAAAGGATCTGCCAGACAATGATAGAAACGCAGCATGGAAAATCACTTAAAAACACTACAGATTCCTTCTTATCTTTGTACTTTATTTCTAATTTTTTCAATTACTGCAATATCGCACTCAAATATTTATTGAGCAACTGGTACATGTCCAGCCTTCTGGGATACAAAATTGAATACAGCACAGTCCCAGCCTGCCAGGAGTCCACAATCATGGGGCTGGGGGGTGGGGGGGGGGTGGGGGTGACAGTTATAAATACAACAGACTTGAGTGCTCAAGTGAAGGTATGACTAAACACCATTAGGGGACAGACAGAAGTAGGAAAGTTCCTGTTCAAAGTCAAGTCTTTATGATAATTATGTGGCAATTTGTCACCTATCATAACTAAACTGCCCAGTTATTGAGCTCAAATGGGAAGTGACATATATAAACCAGCATACTTGTATCAAGGAATCAGAAATAACTTTTCTTTTCTTTCTTTTTTCATTGCAATAAAAAAAACCCCACATAACATAAAATATACCATCTGTCTTAGTCTGTTCGGGATGCCGTAACAAAATTACCATAGAATGGGTGGCTTATAAATGGCAGAAATCTATTTCTCAGCCTTGGAGGCTGGAAGTGTTAGTTTGGTGAAGACCCCTTTGGGTTGCAGAACCCCAGCTTCCTGCTCTATCCTCACGTGGCAGAAGGGGTGAGGGTGCTCTCTAGAATCTTCTTTATAAGGACACTGATCTCATGCATGGGGGACTCCACCCTCATGACCAGATTACCTCCCAAAAGTCCCATCTCCTAATACTGTCATATTGGGGGGCAGTATTTCAACATATGGATTTTAAAGGGACACATTAAGTCTAGAGCACCATCTTAACCATTAAAAAAAAATTTTTTTTAACATTTATTTATTTTAGAGAGAGAGCACAGGAGGGGGAGAAAGGGAGAGAGAGGGAGACACAGACTCCGAAGCAGGGTCCAGGCTCTGAGTTGTCAGCACAGGGCCCGACACAGGGCTCAACGCAGGGCCGGAACTCACGATCTAGGAGATCATGACCTGAGCCCAAGTCGGACACTTAACCCACTGAGCCACCCAAGCATCCCACCATCTTAACCATTTTTAAGTGTAGAGTTCAGTAGGGTTAAGGGCATTCACATTGTTGTGAAACAGATCTCCAGAACTTCTTCATTTTGCCCATCTCAAACTCTACACCCATTAAATTACTCCCTTTCTTCCCTCCTCCCAGCCCCTGGTAACCACCATGCCACTTTCTGTTCCTATGAATTTGACTACTTTAGATGCCCCGTGGAAGTGGAACCATACGTATTTGTCCTTTGTGACTGGCTTATTTCACTTAGCACAGTGTTCTTAGGATTCATCCATGTTGTACGTGTGACAGGATTTTCTTGCTTTTTAAATACTGAATAATATTCTGCTGCATGTATGTATCACGTTTATCTATTTTGTCAGTGGATATTTGGATTGTTTCCACCTCTGGGCTATTGTGAGTAGTTCTGATATGCACATGGATATGTAAAGGAGTTAGAAATATTTTAACAAGGAGAGAGGCCAGGCATATCAAGGAGAAACTCAGACAAAAGGAGGCAAAGAAGGGTCAAAGCGTGTGTGGGGTGTGTGTGCACGCATGTGTGTGTTTGTATAAGTGGGTAGGTAGGTAAGTGACATAAAATGTCCAAGCAATTGCCTTAAGAAATTCTCTGATTCATACTTGGGATAAATAAAATGATCCGTATTTTTCCAATTAAGGTCCCATGTTTATTAAAGCTTCCTGCGATATGCATAGAGAATGTCATATGCATAATGAAAATTCAGAGTGACTGGAAATTTGTGGCCGGATGGGTGGTTTTCGTGGCAGCCTGGATGTTGGGGATGCAGTAATACCTGAGGACACTGACACGACAACCGAAACTGGCCTCAGCATTAGAGATCGGGGTTCTAGTCCCATTTCTACCACTCTGCCCTCCTAAGTCATTGGTTTATTAGGCTGTAAAGAGGAAGGCTTGAACTAAGTGTTCTCTGAGCTCTATTCTAACTGTTGATTTCTATTTTTGTCCATTAGTGGTTTTGGAAACAAAACAAAACAAAACAAAACAAAACAAAACAAAACAAAACAAAAACCGTCATGAGAAGGCAAATAATGACCCAGCCACAAATTTGAATAGTTCCTTTGGGCATCTAAGCCCAGAAGCACTCGAGTAACTTTGGGGAAGTTGACAGAATCCTTAGATGAGCAAGAAGACAAAATCTACGAGAGGACTAATACGTGTTTTCTAATGATCACACTGCATGAATTTGGGGCTGGGGTGGGGAGTGATCATCTCCTCTAAGTAGTTAAGAAAACAATTACATCACATCCTGTAAAATCGATTCTGGTCTCGTTTGAAAAAATTAATTTCCCCAATTCCTACTTTTTCAGTACTAGATCACCTTTGGGGTAAACTGAAAAGACTATTCTGCCATGAAAATATCATGTTCTTACTTTTCTTTCTCCATAAGGGCTGTGGGCATAACATAATGTTAAGTCTGCCAAGGTTGTGGGCCTCCTGACATGAGACAATTATATTAATTACTTGTCTTGAAAGTATATCTGGGACTTTATGCCACATTCTGGAAACACAGTTAAGTACTTTTTCCTTATCTGAAAACCAAGTTGAATGCATAGACGTATGCAGAGATTTACAGTCCCTTGAATCTCCAGGGTGTTTGAAAATGTCTGAAATCTCTTTAAAGAGCATATTAACATGTATCCAAAAAGTTAGACTGTAATACTATTTAACTGCTCGATTTTTCCATTATGGGTCTGTCAGCAGGAATATGTTGCCCTATAGTACATGACAAGTGAAAACGCTGGTAACATTGTTTTTCATAGACAGAAAAAATACCAAAGAAGCAATTTCTTAGCTAAAATGTCACCTGTTAGATGTATAGGGCTCACTGTATTTTGTTGCCCTGGTAACGGATGGTGTAAAATGACTCCTTTGCACTGCTCCATCAGAGTGATTGCATCCTGTTTTTTCCATCATTTTACAAGAGGCTGTTTTCATTCTCCCTTCCTGACCATATTAAGTGTAAAGAGATTGAATTACCGTGCTGTACCCTCTCCATCCGATGTGGATTTAAGAGTTGATATTGATGTACGGAGAACTGTGTGCTTCTTCAAGAAAAAAAAAAGCTACAAATTATAATGAATTTGACTTTTATGTATCGACCATTCAAGAGTTGAAGTAGGGTTTCTGCACCCAAGGGATAGACATGGCCTGATCAGCATTTTTCACTCGAACGAATCCAATTGATAAAGCAATATACTCAGTGTCACTTTGCTTGATCTCCAGGTTTAACAATAGTCATGCTAAAAGTAGATACATTACTCTATAAATTTTACCCGTAAAAAAAATGTGCTAGCCATAGCTTTCTACGGCTGCACCTCCTTCCAACTTTTCACTGAGCCGGGCAAAAAGGAGGCCCACTGCGAAATTGTGCTGAGGCCGTGCAAGTGTGGGTAATGTGTATTCAGGTACGTATTCATGACAACCAGGAGCCAGGTACCACTTTACTTCCTTACCCAAAACCACCGAATCAGAAAGCGCTTCCTGGGAAACCGACTTCTCGCTCTCTGTTCAATGGAAAATGACTCTCCGAAGTGACACACTGCTTTATAATTATCCAACTGTTTCCGTCTGTCACTACGAACAACTTAATGCCTAAAATCCATTTGGCTGAAAACTGCTTTTGTTCCACATTTGAAATAAGGGAGCGATTTTGTTAAAGCAAGGGTTTTCGGTAATGCACTTCGGGTCATTGAAGTTTTGGCCGCCGCTCCGTCATGTGGGTCATTCTACTATGTGTTTTTGTTTTGTTTTGTTCTACTTAGAATTACATACACAAAGCAAATGAGAGAGTGTGAGGAAAAAAGTGAAGATAGGAGGGGACATTTTGAAAGAATGGGGAATCCCCCTGCCCCGCTCTGGGGTAGGAGTGGGAACAGTGGGATTATCTATTTTATTTACTTAACACGTCATAGGAAAATGACCCCCTAGTTAACTGCATTCCTTGAACAATAATACCCTTTCACAATTTTATACGAAAGACTGTTTTTGAAGTCCTGCTGCTCAATCACAATTTGGAGAGGCAAGAGATCCTACTTGAGCCGCCAATTTGGGTGACTGTGTATTTCCGCTTTTAAAGTGACTTCAGCCATGATGATGAATGATCATTTCCCTTCATACTGGAAACATTGCAAACATTTAAATAGCTAACTAATGACCTTTTTATTGTTTAATTATTCTTAATATGTGTACAACAGGAAACTGTGGTATTGATTTGCTCTCTGGTAAATTGGCTATCAAAGGTTCTTTGTTTTAAATCAATCTGTTTCTCTGTCTCTCTCTCCCTCTGTTTCTCTCTCTCTCTCTCTCTCTTTCTCTTTCTCTCTCTCTTCTGCTGTCCTTTATCTCCTGCAGCCTCTTGACCCAATTTAGTAAAGTGCCTGTATCTCAGAAATTGACTAACGTGAGGTGCTCTGGTCCCAAAATTTCTCCAAAGAAACCCAGCTCAGCTTGTAAACATTCATTTGCATTGACTTCTTTCTGTCACTACAATTGCATGCATGTCCTCTCTCCCTGTGAATTTCTGCCATGTGGTTAACACCCTAACAGCATTGGTTCTCTAAGTGTGGCCTCTGGACCAGCAATGTCAGCGTTACTTGGGGACTAGTTAGAGATGCAAATGATCGGGCCCACCTTAGAGCTATGGAACCAAAAAACTCTGGAGAGGAAGCCTGTGCTTTAAAGGTGCTCGGGGTTGATTCTGATGCCCACTATTTGGGGACCACTGTTCTGAGCCTCTGTTTGTTCACAATTAGCCCATTCTGGTGATCAAAGCTATACCACATCCACAAACGTGGGTGACACCAACTAATTTCAAGTGACACAGCTATGATAAGTGGCTTTGGTGATTTGTATGACCCACTGTCCCACCCCTCAGAGTTTATTTGTCCTTATCTCAAGAATCTTACAGAGTTTAGAGTGAAGAACGTTTTAAAGTTATCTTTACACAAAACCAACCAAGCCTTTAGTATAGGAGGAACTGAGGGGAAAATACCAATCAGAGTCAGTTCCGAGACCGGAGGTCTGCTCATGGCTTGCCGCTAACCCTTTCTGTTCTTGTGTAGTTTATGCAGCCTGTCTCCTCATTTGCACATGGGAATAAAACCATCTAAGTCATGGAGTCATCAGAAGAGATCAGGCGATAGCTGATGATATGCTTTTTAAATTATAAAGAGCTACACAAATACAAGTAGATACTATTAATAATATAATCACTTTTTATCTTTAACGATAGCTTTAGAGTAATTACAGAGGATTTAGATAATGATGTAGTGCTAACACCAAATGTCTGTTTCTACTCTGTTTGCTCCTGGAGAATTGCTGGAGAAATCAGGGATTTTTGGGTGAAGAGAGTTCTCTCTCTCTCTCTCTCTTTTCTTTCTTTCTCTGTTTGGGCTCTGGACTCACCGTGTAAGTAGCGTGGCTCATAATACCACCTGCTTGGAAGAAGGTGTGAAAGAGCAGCTCTCATTTTGTGCTCAATCACAGAACCAGTCCCTCACCCATATTTTAAGAAAGATAAGAGAGCTGCCAGGCATAAGTGCCTTGTAAATATATTTCCTTTGCAGGATTACGGGACATGGAGAAACTCACAACCGTAGATAGTCCTTTCTGAAAAGTGTCATATCTTCCCAGGCTGGGGGTAATCGAGTGAGAAGTTTTGGGGTGATTAGGACGCTAAGATCAAAGAATTATACATGTGTGGAAGGCAACTCACAGCCCTCCCTCCAAACCCCCCCCCCCTCAACACACACACATCAGGGACTGAAAGATTCAGAGAAGCGCTGTCCAATAGAAAATAATGTAAACCACAAATGTGATTTAAATTTTCCTCATAGCCACATTGAAAAGTACTAAAATACAGGCAAAATTAATTTTAAGAATATATTTTAGTGAACCCCAATATATCTAAATTTTAACATTGATCAACGTAAACGTTAATGAAATAGTGTAGATTCTCTTCATCATGCTGAGTCTGAAATCTGGTGAGTCTTTTATACCGAATAGCACCTCTCCATTTGGACCAGCCACATTTCAAGCCCTCAGTAGCCACATGTGGGAGTGTGGTTAGTGTACTGGACAGCAGAGGGTTAGAGAATCTTAATTTTAGAGTGCAGATTGGTAAAACAGAAACAGTCCTACAGAAGAGTTGAAACCCCTTCAGCATGTGTTTGAGCAGGCACTCCCGCTCTTGGGCTGCCCCTTCTTTCTCTCCTACTTGGTTCTTCTTCCTCTCCTCCCCTACCGCAACATATGTGTGCACGCGTGCGCACACACACACACACACACACACACTGTCTCTGGTGCTCACAGGCATGTACACTCACACACACACACTCACCGTGCCCCCCCCCCCCGTGGGGCATAATCACGGGGCTGCACTTGTCTTCTCCTCCTGCTCCCTGTGCTGCTGCTGTGTGTGTCCCAGCAGAGCGAGGCCTCCTCTGTCCCACGCTGTCCCCCAAAGCCATGACACAACCTTGGGTTATTGAACGTGCCACACGTCCTGTCCTCTGCAAAAGCAAAAGACTGAACGCCGTCGTCTTTTTACAGGCCCAGGGCTGTTTTTATTTACCGTTTTCCTGATCTTGTGAAGGCAAAAGAGGAAGGGAGAGAAAAAGGGATGAGAAAAAGAGACAAAAACAGCGAGACCATGTTCCCACATCAATCCTGACCTTGGAGGCCCTGATGACTGCTAACAGAGGGAAACCTCCTTTAGCCTTCCTAAATATAAATAATGTTCATGTTTCGAAAAAATGAAATTTTCTGCGGAAGCATGGTAAAATTAAAATGCAATTAAAACCAAGCCCCCAAGAACCATTCCAACCATTATGAGCCTTTAAAAATTAGCATATGTTGGGGCGTCTGGCTGGCTGGCTCCATCAGTACCGCATGTGACCCTTGATATTGCGGTCTTGAGTTCAAGCCTCACGTTGGGTGTGGGACCTACTTAAAAAACATTAGTGTGTGTTAATTTTACCAGAAAATATGTAAAAATACCTATGCCTCCTACATGATGCTTTAAAAAAAAAATTTAAAAAAGTCTAGCTTACCATGGGTTGAATCTGTTCGGTGACAGAGAATAACCATGTTGGGTAAACTACGTCACCATTACATCCCAATGCCTCCTCACCCCACTCTGTGCCTAGAGAACATCTTCCTAAATCCCCCCGACAGGTTGACCCCATCTGGTCACACATCCTGCCACTCTTGCCTGCACGTGCACATGTGGCACTCTGCGTCAGGACAGTGCTGGCTAATTTAGCCCCGCTGATTTGATACAACTGGAGAAAATTTTATGGCGCACCTGTGATTGTCAGGATGCCTGCTTCATTCCTTTCAATATGCCTGGGAAGGCGTGGAGGGCCATTATGTCTTAATTGGGTAATTTCTTTTGCAGATTTCCAAAGGCAGGGTTGCTCTATCAAAGGCACCCCAGAGCAGTGCCTCTGATGCCAGCTGGTGTTAAGATGATGGCAATTCCAAGAGGACCCAGGACCTCTTTCACGGACTGAATCTTTTAGGATCTTGAAACAGTTTTACTTATTTTAAAACAGAGATGTGGGCCTATTATGTCAACCTGCTTTAAGAGAAAAATATCTGGTTCAAAAGGTCTCTTTTATTCCCGTTTTCTCTTTTTTCCCCTCATCCTGTCTCATGCATTCTTTTAGACATTTTAACAAGCTTCAAAATCATGTATTTATATACCAAGTGAATTTGTACTAGTTCATCTGCAGTTTGCAAAAGGTGTTTTTGGATTGTAGGTGTAAGTGGAAACACACACACACACACACACACACACACACACACACACCTTAAAGCTTAAAGAAAAGGGCTCAGTTCTTTGAGTCCATAAATTGCACCAATTAATTGTACAATACGCTGCTGCCATTTTGCAGAGGACCATTAAGATAATATGAAGCAAAGCAGATTTCATTCGGAATAAAAGCTTCAATGTAAAAATGTAAAGGAAGTAATCTTTGCCCAAAGTGTCATGAACCAAACCAAAACAGAAAAAAGGGAATAAAGGAAGTATTGCAAGGAGGAGAGGGAGGTAGACGGAGATAGGAAATAGCAGTGGGTGCTGTTCCCACCACTCCAGAATCTGTGCAGCAAATTGCTGTGCTTTAAGGAGAAGTAGCAATCAGCACCGATTGAAATATCCCTGAATGCAGTCATAATGACATTCCTCTCCTCCCTCTTGTGTCTGGCATGATAGGCCATCATCAGAAATGTGCACCATCATGCAGAGTACACTTTTTAAGGACAGGAAGACCCCTGCATATGATCCCAAGACCAAGAGCCTTCTATGTGTGTGAAGCACGTACCCCGTGTCACACAGGGTTCGGTGCTCAGAAGGGCTCCACACTTGATTACATGCTCTGATGTCGCCATCTTGATATTGAAACTCTTAATTTTCAACAGAGTTAATTTTTTTTTTTGTTTTACTCTGGACCCCATGAATTATGTAGTCAGTCCTAGATGGACAATATCGCTTATCTAGTTAGAGAATATCCAGTTAAAGGAAGTATTTCATCCATAGGTTCCCTGACTAGGTAATCAGTAGAAGAAAAAATGAAAACAACCAATAGACCATTGTCACATTTTGTGAGGATATTCCTGCCTCTGTCCATCCTGGTTACCAAAAGAGCCATGAGGTGTTCAAAAAGCAGTGAGCAGCTCTAGACCACAGCTTTGTATCAAAGATCCACAAGGGCTGTTCTTGATTCCCCTTTTGATTGGGTTGAGTTACATAGCACCCCATGTCATGTCACATCAAATGTGACTTGATGTGACAAGACATAACATGACCTGGTGAAAACAGAGGGAGAATTGGAGGAAAGCACCTTTTTGTTTAAAATGCCAAGGAGGATGTGAAACAAATCTAGGAGAGCAGAGGTGATCATAATAAAATAATGCTGCTAAATTATAAATGATAGTCTGTGCTTCCCTGGCCCTTTTCATCCATTGCTATCAAGGCACCACACACTGGTTAAGCCATCTTGTAATTTCTCCTCAGGTTCTCACTATAACGTGTTTTGGTGTGAGTATGTTATGGGTAAGTCTTCCTTATTCAGTAGTGACATAGGTCCATCCCTGTTAGATAGCTGTTTAAAGGAAATAGTGTACAAAAACTTCAAAAAGGATGTTAAGAAAATTGTTGTCAAAAGCTAGAATATGCAGAAGACCATCAGAAAATGTTTCTTTTTGATTAGAGGAGGAAAGAAGCTCTTTTTAGAAATGGTTGTTGCTGGTGACTTGGAACAAAGAGCACATGACTTGGGGGAGGGAAGTTAATGTGTTAGGATCGTGTCACCTCAGATTTAAAGGGTACTACTTGCCACCAGGGTTTGTCACTGTCTAGTGTGATTATATAAAGCAAAAAGGGCATTAAGGATGGCCAGTTCTTCCAAGAAAAATCGCCCGGGGCTTCCGGGCAGTCCATTGCCAGCATGTGCGAGCTCAGGATTCAGTTTCCTCTCAATCAGGCTTAAGTCAGTGATCTTTCATCCCATTAAAACGTATTGAAAGAAGATTTAAGAAAACTGTGGAGGGGTGCCTGGGTGGCTTGGTCAGTTAAGCGTCCAACTTCGGCTCAGGTCATGATCTCATGGTCCCTGAGTTCGAGCCCCACGTCGGGCTCTGTGCTGATCGCTCAGAGCCTGGAGCCTGTTTCGGATTCTGTGTCTCCCTCTCTCTCTGCCCCTCCCCTGTTCATGCTCTGTCTCTCTCTGTCTCAAAAACAAACATTGAAAAAAGTTTTAAAAAAATAAAAAAAAAAAAAGAATAAAAGAAAACTGTGGATCTCGGAGATCTCAGCGATGTCCCATCATCCCAAATTCCTAGTTGGGTTAGAATGGCTCTGCCCAGTAGGCCAGGCACATGATCCCAGGGGAAGATGGTGATGAAATTTTCACGGAGCAGAGGGTCTAAAGCTGTGGATTCAGGGTGTTTTGAGACCACACACACTCCTGCCACACGAGGAGGAAGACGGAGTTCACTCAACACCTGCCCTTCACTAGACCTGAGACCTCTCTGAGAGCCTAAACTCACACTCTGATGACCTGTGTTGACATCTCAGCTTGACTTTTTCTCAACCAGTATAACTTTGGGTGAGTGATTTGACTCTTCTGTGACTCAGTTTCATTATATATAAAACAGAGATGATGATATACTTATTCATAGGGTTGTTGTCAGGATTCAGTAGAAACAAATATGTGTCCAGTATTTAGAATTCCTGGAGCATACTAAGCAATGAATGAAAGTGTTTAATAAATCTTAGTTATTTCCTTACTAAACCAAAGTGTTGGATATTAAACACTGATATTTCCAGTCACAAAATCAAATGAGTGATCTCATGGTCAACACTCTTATTTCTTTTATTTTTTTAATGTTTATTATTTTGAGAGAAAGAGAGAGAGGCAGAGTGCAAGTGGGGGAGGGGCAGAGAGAGTGAGAGACACAGAATAGGAAGTAGGCTCCAGGCTCTGAGCTCTTAGCACAGAGCCCAACATGGGCCTCGAACTCACAGACCACAAGATCATGACCGGAGCCAAAGGTGGATGCTTAACTGACTGAGCCACCCAGGCACCCCTCAACAGTCTTTTTTTTTTTTTTTTAGTTTTCTTTATTTTTGAGAAGCAGAGAGAGACAGAGCGCGAGTGGGGGAGGGGCAGAGAGAGAGGGAGACACAGAATCCCAAGCAGGCTCCAGGTTCTGAGCTGTCAGCACAGAGCCCAATGCAGGTCCCGAGCTCCCTGACCATGAGATCATGACCTGAGCTGAAGTCGGATGCTCAACCGACTGAACCACCCAGGCCCTCCTCAACAAATGTCTTATTTTTTATAAGACATTTAGAGAATCTCCTCTTCCTCCCTTTTTTAGATATTATACTGTTTAGGTTTCCCGATCTTTCTAGAAGCTGGGTATCTTATCAAGACTTGGAGATTAGCAGGTGTAATATTTTGCTGGTAAACCAAGGTGGCAAAATACAAAATGGTCCAAAGGACAGTATATTGATTAGAACTCTTGGATGGGTAACTGGGTTAATAGTCTACTTTTATCATATTCAGGTTCATTCCACCTATAATGAAGAAGTGGGTGATAATTTTTTTTCAAGTTCACACAGATCCTGTAAATGTTTACAAGCTCTTTTTTTCTCTTTTGGTTTTACCACACAAACACAGATTCTCCAGTTCCATGAAGTTAAAGAAACTAAGAAACCAACTCATTTTTTTTCCAAAGTCTAAAAAAACATTGTGAAGAGGTGAAGTTTTAAACTCACGTGAGCATTTGAAACCTTGCCTCCTTTATATGACCAGTAACTCCTCTAGAGCATACAAGATGAGTGGAGAGTAAATACCTTTGTCAATGGAGCTGTGAGAACGTTAAATGTTCTACTTGTAGCCTGTTATGTGAAATTAAAAAAACAAAACAAAACAGAACAAAACCCACCTTAATCTCCTGAAAGGTGGCCTTAGCATCCAGTATGCTATCTCATGTTTTGAAATTTATCATCTCTGTGGCTTTCCAGGGAAATTTAGGATTGCCTTAACATTTTTTGAATGGATTAAAAAATTAAACTCTTTTGGTTTGCCTTATCACATGAAGTTAAACATAGAGGTAAGTTGGCAGAACCAGAAATCCACTTGGCATTGGTGTCCCTGTTCTATTTGTGCACCATGGGCCTTTGGATGGATCGTTTCACGGCCCTAGGCCTCCCTCTCTCCATCTAAAGATTAGAAAACACTCTTGGGGTTATTGTGAAGATAGAAACAACACATACAATGTATAATGCAAACACTTTGCCCCGCCCAGCAGTAGTAGGCGCTCACCTAAACACTAAGTTGTTATTGCTACCATGGCCACTATCACTACTGCTCTTATTACCATCATTTTATCATTATTGTCTTTGTTGTTACCATCATCATTATATGCCTGTTCTGGTCACCCTACAACATCTCAGCTAATATAGTCAGTATTTTTAAGGGCTGGTCGTCTAAAATAGGATCAATACAATAAGTATATGCAATATATTAGTGGTGTCATTCTTTATCTGAAGTGTTTCCATTAGGAAGAAGTGGGGAGGAAGCCGTGAGCCTGCCTGGCATATGTGTTCACTTAAGCTAAGTGCTAATGCACTGACATTGGCAGCAGGAGTGGTGGACCTGCCAACCTTGTGGGGTTTCTAAAAGGAAGAGTTGGCATAAGGGGAATTCAGATAGAGACAGGGATGCAAATAACCTTACAGCAAGCATTGTGGCTACTCCTGGGCACTTGGTTTATTTATAGTTCAAATCTGGTCTGAAAGGCAATAAGAAAATGACTTAATGGCACCTCCTCAGCCTGAAGCAGGGCTTGCTTTTTCACCTGGAGAGAGCTTTGGACAAAATCCCAGTCGGCCTAATAGCAGAGCCATGCCAAGGGAGTGTCATAAGGGATCAGGTCCTCACCAGGAAGCTGCTGCCCTGAATGGCAGCCTGTGTGCCTTTGTTTTCTTTCTCTTGGTTTTTTTTTTTTTCTTTCTCACTGAGATGTCAGGTTGCCTGTGGCCCTTGAGGGAAGCCCTTGTTTTGTGAGCCATCTTGTGCCTGAGCTACTTGGATAGGATCCAGAGAAGTGCTGCGAAGTGCAGTAACTAAAAGGTTGGGCTAGAACCCATGAGAAAAGACTCAAAAGAGGGTTAATTAGGCAGTCAGGAAAAGCTGAGGGTGGTTGAACAAAGGTCTTCAAGTACACCCCGTGGGATCACACAGAGAATAAAAAGCAGTTATGTGCTGTCTCTAAGGAGAACAGAATAAGAGGGACTAAACTTCAGGCAAAGAAGCCCAAAGCCATTTTGTTGGGTTCACAGCCTGCTGTGCATTCCCTTCCCAACATGGTCGCTGCTAAGTTGTCTGTTTACACAGAAGTCAGGGAGAAAAAAGGCAAAAGACTTCTCCTTCCTTGGCCTCTGAGAGATGGTCAACGAAGAGGGTCAAGGAAGAGCTGGCCCATGGAAATCTCCAAAGCTCTCTTCTTCCCCCTTAAAAGGGATTCCATTGTTATCACCTTCACAACCACTTTTGCCTTTATTGCACCCAGAGTAGAAAGAACCATGCTTAAATCTGCAAGGATTAATGAGGTAATATAAAATGAGGCTGTGCAATCATTAAATAATAGGGCTAAGCTGCTTTAATGCCAGCTATATTGGTATTAATGCACCTGCTTTACTAATTTCTATCTGTGTTTGTAGAAGCCAGAGTTGTTCAGTGGTTAGAAGATGTGAAGTCAACTTGTGGTATGATCTCTCTTGATGCTGAGCTGACCACAGCGGTCTAGCAGTCTACGGCAAAAGCGAGTTATCCTGGTGGTGGCAATAGTCGATTGGCTCACGCCCTTGAAGCTACAGCAGATCTCAGTCTGGCTTCTCCTAAACCCACGGACAGAAAGAAAGAAGCCACCTTTGACCCAATTCTTACTCACTTACCTGGATTTTTCTTCATTAAGTGTCACTTTCTATAGATCAAAATGATGACTCCTGAGTCCTGAGATACGAAGGCCGATTTTGAAGCCAACAAAATTTATTTTATACCTTTCCACTTAACCCAGGCAACCATCTTCTCCCTCCTCCACCATCTCCCAGTCCTGCCAAGTAAAGGAAATCAAATAAACACACAGTTATGGGAGATAGAGTCAATCTTTAACCAAGCCCACTCTACTTGAGTATGCCTGAAGGAACTGAATCAATATATTCATTGAGTTAGACTTGATAACATAAGTTATGTAGCTCGCGTTACACATCCTCTGATCAATTATCATGGTGTCTGCAGGTGTTGAAGAAGTTACAGGGGAATAGGTAAACAGAATAGCCCCCACCTTTCTTGGGAACCTTGAAAAAATATCTGTGGTATTAGTCATATCTAGTGACTAGGAAGAAAATTGGTCTGACCCAAGTGTATGGTGCTGGGAGGGATGGTAGAAGATGAGGTCATGGAATTAGATACTGAAAGGGTATTATCTGCCACTCCAGGAAGTTTGCACCTTGTGCTACAGCCACTAAGGAGGCAATGGAAACCTGTCGACATGGTCATGATGCGACTAGGTTTGGTTGCTTCTCGTTCCTGTTGGGTTTGGATTTTTGGTTTTTTGGTTTGGAGATTTTATTTGTTTCTTTTGGGTTTTGTCCAAAGTGTGCAGGATGGATGGACCTGAACTGATGGAAATTTTATGGGAGGAAGATCGATTATCAGCTATAAAACATAATGGTGAGAGGTGGCAAAGGCCTAAGCTAAGACATTAAAATTAGAAAGACAAGGCTAAGAACACTTTGAAAGCCATTTGAAAGGTACCACTGACATAACTTGTAACTCTTTGGTATTTGTGCATTCATGACAGGGAGTAGCTGAGGATATCTGAGTTTTCCACCTTGCTATAAAAAAAACATAGAGTACAGAGATAAAAAACTCTGAAGCCTGGCAAGTACAAATGAGTTGCCAAAATTTAATGAAGAGAAAAAGAATTATCCTTGGTGACTCTGCATCTTGCTTCAAGACCTGGAAAGGTACTTGAAGAAATAATCAAACTATCAATTTGCAACCTTCTATGAGAAAACAAGATCCTGAGTTGCAACCACAGCAACTCAGGGAAGATCAGATTGTCCAAACCAATCTCATTTCCTTCTGTACTACAGTGACACCCCAGGATGATAAGGAGAAAGCAATAGTTGTAATCTACCTGGATTTCAGCTAGAGTTTTGATTCTGATTTCATTTTACGTGACATTCTTATTAACAAGTCAAAGAGATATAGGCTAGTTCCAGGATGGTACTCAAAGAGAGGGTTACAGGGGACCAAACTAAAAGGAAAAAAAAAAATTAGAGGAATTCCACTGTAGTCAATCTAGTTAACATCTTTGTTGGTAGCCATTGAGGAGAGTGCTAATTCTTGCTTTTGGAAGGAGTCGCGAAGACAATTTCAAATTGATGATAATGAGGGAAATGTTCTTCCTCCTTAAACATGTTGGAAATAGTAGACGGTAGGGGCCTACAATATGGGGGAAAGATACAAGATGGAGAGAAGCAGATGAGGCCACCCGAGTAAGTAAACAGCAGAAGTTATTATGCACATGGGTGTGGAAGTTAGCTGAATTTCCACACAAAAACCAGAAACCTCTTTTTCTACCACCTTCATAAGACTTCATGTCAAAGTTTAAAATAGGCTTAAAATATTTGAGATTACTCTGAGTTACTGGATAGTCCTTGCATATGGGGAGGAAATTACTTCTTTAAGAATCAAATGTTCTTATATATATGAAGAAGAAGGGTAGGATTCTGGACACAGAATAGGAGTTGGATACTGGATGTAGGATTAGCTCAGTGTGTATATATGTTAAGTAACTTGCTTGGAATGATTCTCAGGGGGCTCCCGAGAGTTATCCTAAAAAGCACCATCCCCAACTGCTGAATGATACCTGAATTTCCACCATTAGAAAGGGGAACTAAAATGGATTGAGTTACTTCTATGACCCAAACCCTTTGCATAGCCTATCGTATATGACTTCTTAAAGAACCCTGCTTGGAGGCACTGTCACTTCATTGTACAATGCAGAAACTGGGGCTCAGAGAGGCCAAGTCACTTACTGAGAGTCACACAATTCATTAGTGGTGGAGCCAGTGCTTGAAACTAGGTTTTTCAGCTTCAGAATCTGTGTTGTTTCTGTTGTACCACATTAAAAGTGCAGTCTTTTGAGTTATTGTTTTCTTATACCCTTGGGAAAGTTGACATTTCTAATGGTGGCTAATTCACTTTAGTGTGAGTAATTTTCAGACTCATCTCAGTACCTAAATGGGGAAAGGCCTATTATAAAGAAGATGAGAGCCAAAGACCTGGGAAGAGTGGAAGAGTGTATCTCCAAATGTAGGATAAGATGCAATTCAGAAAACTTAACAACAGGAAAGACAAACTCCTTAAACACGTGTCTTGGCTGAGCGCCTATGGCTCCTCATAGAGGATAAGATAATAGAAATTGGTGCAAATTCCAGTAATAGGGAAAAACTCAAGCGCCCCCCCCCAACATACACACACATACAGATATACACATAACACCCCAGACGTTACACCTAGACCCACATACTCACACAAGAGATTAGATCCATAGGACCCTTAACATAAGCTAACCTTAGACATCCTCCATTGTCACTTTGTTTACTTCAAAGCTAAAGAGACTCTGGCGTGGAGTGATGGATTTCTGTACACAGAGTCCTTCAGCTACTCATGGCTAAATGTATATTCAGTCCTGGGTCTTCTGACTGCCATAAGCAAGTCTTCACTCCTGGGGACTATACATTTTTTGTAGCTTAGGACATACCAGTCTGAAACAATGGGTTTGATAAAAAGTACTTTCATTTGGGACCTCTTAGTTCTTTTATGAATTGTCAGCTTAAAATATAAGCTAGAACTAGAAACTAGAAAGCTTTTGTAAAAGATATTTGCTATTTTTGATTTTCCAAAATCCATTCATTCTCCCCTTTTCCTTGGTAACAGAAGGCTGATTTCATTTGGGCATTACCCCCTCCCCATTCATAGAAGAACAGGTGAGTTTGAGTACAAAAAGATTTCCTTGATCCTAGCTCATATTTTTACCTGTGAGGATATGGCCCAATTTACACAAATGAGATATGCAGAGGTATTCACCAGGGGTTTCTGGGAGAGAAGTTTCCACATACTTTATTAAAAAAAAATTTTTTTAATGTTTAGTTATTTTTGAGATACACAGAGAGAGAGACAGAGTGCAAGCAGGGGAGGGGCAGAGAGAGAGAGGGAAACACAGAATCCGAAGCAAGCTCCAAGCTCCAAGTTGTCAGTACAGAGCCCAATATGGGGCTCGAACTCACCAACCGCAAGATCATGACCTGAGTTGAAGTCGGACACTTAGAACTGACTGAGCCACCCAGGCACCCTGAGAAGTTTCCACATACTTTAGATGGAGCTACAAGAGGAGAAGAGGAGGGTGCCATTCTTCCTTGGGATGGTGTGTTAGTTCTCGAGCCAGTATGGCCATTTCTGTCACCATAATGGGATTCCAGCTAAGGACAAACTGAATGCACAAAGAAGGGCAAAATAGGTAAAAATTAAGCACAGGGAAACAGAGGCCTGATGGCAACAGGAATCTCAGCATCAGACCATACCAGACGTCATTCATGTTCTCGACCATTAAGCCCCATTTTAAATTTAAGTCAGTTTGGATTAAGCTCTGTGTCACTTGAAGCATGAACACCTCAACAAGATCGAGCTATACTGTTTGTGGTTGTTATATCAGCAAAAATTACCCCACAGTGTGGTTGACTGGTCACCCCTAACTGCAGGCTTACAAGATGGCATAACCAAGAGGTACATCCCAAAGTCATCCATAGCAGAGCAGAGAGTGTTGATTTTAGTATAGGGACTAATTCTCCACAAAGCACAAAATCTGAGTAGAGGAAAAAAGGAAGAAACTACAGGGATAAACCAAAGGAAGATGGGCCAGGCAATATAACATATCCCCAAGGGTGTGGTACAGAATAAAAGTTATAGTTTAGGGGAATTTAGAGGTAGATAGGGTCCCTTTGGTATGGGGTTATCGGGAAAAGCTTTGGGGATGAGGTGATATTTGGGCCAGCTCTTAAAATAGAAATCGTGACAATAATGGTACCAGTATCTGTCTGGATTCTACCTGCCATCTCTGAAAACCAGGTGGGAACCTCTGAGGTGCAAAGGTTTGACAGTTTCAAACGGGGAGAACATATTCTCCATTCTAAATGTTACTGTTGGAGGGCCTTCATCTAGATCCCTGTTCTCAAAGTCGGGTTTCTGGACCAGCATCATCATCATCATCATCATCATCATCATCATCTGGGACATGTAAGAAATGCGAACATTCAGGCCCTAACCCAGATTTACTGACTCAGAAACTCTGTGAGGGGGGCCTAACAATCTGCATTTTGGCAAGCTCTCTGGGTAGTTCCGTGGCACACTCAATTTGGAGAACCACTCATCTTAAGGGGTTCTTAAAGTGTCCTTAACTGGGTGTTCATGAACTTGGATGGGAAAAAAAAGAATTCTGTTTTTATTTTTACTAACCTCTAACCAAAATATAGTATCTCTCTCCATTGTGAAACTGGACAACAAACCAGAGTGGTGCTTAACAGTATACATCACTGGTAGAAATCAGGGGTATTGTCATATCACATTCCTGTGGTGGCAGACATCTCAAAATATCACTAACACTCATCGCTGCTTTGAAATTATGGTAATTACTAGGACTGCGACTAGATCTTATCATTAATATGTTAAGAAAGAAACACACACATTATTATATCTCAAAATTTTAAAAATACTTTGATAACTGTGTCTTAATAGAATTCCCTGATTTCCTTTGCAAGTCTACATATTTTATTTTATGTATTTAAACACTAATTCCAGCAAGAGGACCAGAGGCTTCACTGGACCAGTGAAGAGGAGCGTGGCTTGAGAAGTGTAAACCCCTGACCTGGGAGTAACACTGGTGTCTCTCACCATACCCCTCCCCCAGTGTTCCCAGCACGAGCAGGGGTTATGATTTGAGTGGGGAGAGATGCAGAAGCCATAGAAAAAGCCTGACTCCAACCCCTTTCCTCTTCCCTCTCACTGTATCTGCCTGGGTGGAGAACTCATACACCCTCCATCGTGCAGGCAGGGCTTGACAGGGGTCCAGCTCTTCCTCTGGCTGGTGGATATATTTGTCTCATTCAGAGCTGCAGTGCCACAAAGCCCACATAGACATAGGGCTAATGTAGCATTCCATGCTCCAATCCAGCTTTTACCACTCGCAACGTGAATATTTTGATCTCCAGCTGTCTGTCTCCTGTCTGTTTCCTAATTGGTTCCAAACTCAGGCAGGGAAGAAAAGCATCATTTATCGGCCTTCTAAAACTTCACCAGTCTGTACGCCTATCTTTTCCTTTTCTTATTCTTCTGGGAATATACTGATGTAAAGAAGACAATGCAGGAAATCAGGCAGCCCCATCTCTACCCAGGGGGTTTCTTAATTGTTCCTTAGTAGCATTGGTACCAGATGCCAGACAGAAGCTTGCAGCCAGGTACTTCCTGCTCAGTTGTCCTAGAATCAGGGTTATAAATTAGTTGGGTCATTGCCCTTTAAAAGAGGAAAATATGAAGTGATAATAGTCAAGGTCATCATTGTGCCTCCAATGAAATCTGTAAACTGACTGTAAAGATTCTTCTTTAGCCTAATACAGCTCTAGAGACAGACCCTGGCTGGCTTTTTAGATCTTCAGATTAAACTTTTCCCTGAAGCAGCTCTTTTCTCTTTACCACTATTAACTTGTTGGGCCAAAAATGGCTAACCTTATTATGAACTGAAAGAGAACAATCGTGATTACAGTGTTTAGCTCTGCAATATGCAAGGACAGAAAGCCAACCAAAATGTTGACTCTGGAATTTGAAGAAAAGTCCCCAAACCAGCCTAGTTCTATACTAACACCTGCTACCGGTAGAAACACTTACTGTCAGTAAGTCCTGTGGAGGTGACTCTTCTTGTATCATTCACAATAACTGTAGGAGTTGGAGTTTCTACCATCCATTTTTACAGCTGGGTGCACTGAGATTTAAGGTAAGGTAACTTCCCCATGGTCAACAAAAATTGTGGGGCTAGGATTTAAATCCAGGCCCAGATGTAGAAGCCCAGGCTCTTAGCCATTGTCAGAGATAATAGTCTCTTCTCTTTGTACCTGTTTGATCACCCCTCTACCAACAATCTTGTATCTTCACTTCAGAATTTATGAATATTTAGGATGCACAATTCTGTGTATTTCCACAAGGTATCCAACTTCAACACCATAACAACCATGTTACGTGAGTCATGTTATCATCTCAATTATGTAGATAAGCAAACTGAGACTTAGGGATGAAAGTAATTTACTTGAGGTTAAACCACGTAACTAATAAAGCATCAGGGTTGACATGTGAACCCCAGTCTTAACCTGAGTCCAGATTTTATAAATCTGATAAATAATACGCTTTGGTGGGGCACCTGGATGGCTCAGTTAGTTGAGCGTCCGACCCTTGGTTTCAGCTCAGGTTTGATCAGCTTGGTTTCGGCTTGCTTTGATCTCACAATTCATGGGTTCCAGCCCTACATCAGGCTCTGCACTGACAGTGTGGAGTCTGCTTGGAATATTCTCTCTCCCTCTCTCTGCCCCTCCCCAGCTCACATGCGCTCTCTCTCAAAAATAACTAAACATTTTTCAAAAACAGGCTTTGGTGACAAGGATTCTTTATCCATAGCATCTCAGCTAGCATATTGACAGGGTACGTGTGAGGATAGGGACCATGTAACTTCAGTGCACCAGGGCACTAAAGCTTCTGGGACTTCCAGTCTACCTACATTACCAGTAGAAACATTCATTTGTTTTCTCCAAATCATACTGAAGTCTTCCGATTCCTATTTCGGACAAAATAGGAATACTTAACACAGCGGCAGCCTTTCTGCACGTGGCATATGACTGGAAAGACTGATATGATTGTCCAGTCTCCCCATTCTGATGAAAAGCGAAGCCTGGGAGGTTAGACGCTCAACAGAACCACTTGGACATCGGTCACCTCATTAGCAGGACTCTTCAAGACATCTCCATCTCTTGGTGCTCAGTCACAGTGTTAACACACGGTAACTGGCCCCGTGGGCATAGAAGTAACTCTTTCTCCCATTGCAAAATAATGCAGATAAGGGGTTATAAAGCCAAAATTGGGCTTGCCGACTACCCAATGGACCGTGCTTAGTTTGGTTCCTTAAAGGGTGTAAAAAGTGCTACTTTGAGCAACAGTTGTTTCTGGCCATCCTTTGCAGGGAGGTATGCAACATAATTGTGCTAAGTAGTGTGAAAAGGAAACCTACTTTGAGCCTAATATAATCATGAATGTCATCTGGGAAACGAGAGGAAAGGCAGTAATATAATTTTTTTCAGATGAAAATAAAAGTCTCGTTAAAGACAGTTTTAAACAAATTATACTTCTCTGTTTCTCTCACAGTTAATTTTTGTGCAGCCCAATGGCCATTTACGGTTCTGATGCTTTTACACCAAGCAGGGTGCGGTGAACTGCTTGGAGAACAGCAGAGGGCAGTGCTGAGCTGAAGCTGGGGCTGATACCTTGCTTCTGGCTATAAAATTGTACTTGTTATTAAATGAAATCTTAAGGCTAACTTAGCCACAGAGGAAATTAAACTGCTAATTACGTGTGTATAAACCACTAAAAATGGGTCCGGCTGTTGCTCAAGATTCCAGAAACACCCACCTCTTCTTGGTTTTTAATATGTAATTATGCCTGGAAATAGTACCTATTAATGATTTTATACAGTTAAGAAAATATTTTAGCGTTATCTGTTTAGATAGCCCATCCCTTTCTAAGTAAATAAACAAAAGATTAGTGGTTTTAGTTTAGTTGTGTGTGTGTGTGTGTTTCAAATCATCCACATCAATGTCTATAACATCTGAGTCACCCCTGTTCAAACCACATAGAGCAGAGTCCTAGTGGGCTCAGACAAGATGACCACATTATTTTTACAGCACTTTCTTAAAAACAGACAACAACAACAACAACAACAAACACCATCTTTCTGCTGAGGGAGAAATTTCAAGAATTTAGAAGATCTGGAGAACAGCTTTTTCTGATCTGGGAGGGGAAAGGAGCAAGGATTGCATACATGTGCATATGCACTGAGAAAGGTGATGTCATTGTGAATTTATCCTCAGGACAAGGAAATAAAACACAGATATCTCAAAGAGGGTAAGGAGTCTGTGACGGTCCGGGATTCTTTTGTGTTCTTGGCTCTGTGCGGTGCAGCCTAGTAGCTGTGGATAGATGATCAGGTAAGGGAAAGGGAGAGAAACTCAATACCAGGTTTTAACAAAAATCTCAAAACAAACTGACAGCGAATGTCTGTGGTCCAGTGAATAACTTGAATAATTTGCATGGCCCGGTCCCTGCAGTTTGAGAATCGTTTTTCATTTCTATCTCTCTTAGCCTCTTACTAAACCAAGGAACAGTGTGTTCCTTAGGCCAGCTGCATCACCTGGGAGCTTGTTAGAAATGCAGAATTTCCACCTACAGACTCCAAATCTGCATTTTAACAAGTCTGCAGAAGATGGGATTGTGTGCTCGAGTTTGAGAAGCACAGTTTAAGGTTTTATCTCCAGTAATTTGCCTTCTCTGAAAAGGGCATCCCTCCTGCTTTAGTGTAGAGACAGTTCATAAAGCCTAGAACAGCAAACTCTCATTTAGAATCAATTAAGAGAAGTTTTCGTGGCTGTGGTTGTTTTCCACTTTGAAACAAATAGAGCCTTTTGAAATCTTTAATGGATGCTTTTTTCCCCCAGCTGATTTTAGCTGGGCCTAACACATCCCCCGGTCACGGCTCAGAGTCCTGGATGAATGAATGCACAAGGCGGCCGTGGTTAACTGTGTATTTCTTCTTGGCGTTTCTGGACCTGCCAAAGACCGGTGAAATGTTGAAGGTTCACCACCCCTTCCATTGACTTGGCTCTCCAGTTCTTTCTCTGCTTTTTGTGGGTTTCATGAAAGGGTGATAATAACCTATTTTACTTATCCATCAAGAGCTATGACCCAGAAGCTTCTTCCCAGTTCGTCAAGAAAGGAGGACGGCATGGCTAGGTCAGCCAATCAGAGTAATGAGGCTCTCCAGCCTGGCAAAGTGAGATTAATCTAAATCAAATACTTTCCACCTTGACAATTTTAACTAATTCCCCCAGGAAAGTACAAGAAATACGTGGAGCCCCGACAGTCGCACAAGTCTCCTGGTACGGTGAGGCAGGTAATACCTTTTAAGCTTGTTAATATCTTCTCCCGCTGGGTTCTACAACTGACTCAAAGCAGCAGCGACTCCTCCACCAGCATTACAAAGGAAGGCAGCTTTCAGGGAGGAAGACCAAAAATCCGGGGCTCTACAGAGGATGGCTTTATTCTGTGGCCGATCACTCCGCCTGCCTTGATTAAATTGCTTCCCGCATTGTCTTTCTGCCTCTGTCCCAGCAATCATCAGAGGATACAAAGTGCCGGGATTCAAGGGCTGTACTCCGTGATATTCAGGCTGCAGATTAGAGAGGCTTCCTTCCTTCCTCCCACAAGATGCATATGCTATGCATATGATCTGCAGGGACCACACGGCGAGGCGGACCTGGGAGAGGGCAGCTCAGGTGCGCCATGGCTCCTGGGGGCGCGGGGTGTCCCCCTCCTCGCAGCGGTAACCGTCTGAACACCTGAGGCCCGCTCAACAGGCAGGGCTCCCTGGATAACCACTGCACGGCTTCTCCGATGACCTCTTTCCACCTTCAACAAAAGGAAAGGTCTTAAGCGGGCCCAGCTTTCTTGGTTTTTCAAACAGAAGCCGCAATGGAAAACAAGCTAGATTTTTGACTTCGTGGGCACCGACCTAGGACTCCTCCCTGAAATTGCCAACGGTGAGAAAGATAAAAGTGCCTCTGTGCCCAGAACAGGTGTCTATCTGTGAGCCTTTGGAAATGTTTGTTCGTTGGAGATTCATTTTTCCTGTTCTCCTTTCACATCAAGTTTATCCGAGTGTGATTTGGATTGAGTAAAATCAAACCCTTTTGGACTACAATTCTGTGAGTTTTGACAAATGAAACAGCAGTTGAGATAAAGAACGTTTACATTACCCCTCAAATCTCTTGAACCCCTTTATAGTCACCCCCCACTCCAAGCCTTGGCAACCACTGATCTGTTTTTTCTCCCTACAGCACTGCCTTTAGTCCTGAAAGATTTAGTCCATTTTTTAAAAGCGGAAACCCTCTTTCCTCACAATAATTAACAAATAGGTACAATGAGTACAATAAGATGTAGTTAAAGAAGCAGCTCTGGTGTCATATAAATCAGGTAAATCCAATCTTTGCACACTGATTGGGATATATTCCTTAACTTAGTTAAGCCTCAGTTTTCTTATCTAGTACACGGGGTAACAATAATCAGCAGTAGTTACTGAATACCACATTGCTTGCTGAGATTGGTTGAAATCACCTCACCAGGAGATGATTTAAACCCACATGTTGTCACTTTCTACTTAATCTTATTGCCCAAGTTAGAGGGTAGACATCCTAAATCACACACGTTTTGTCCTCCACAGTGCCTGTCAGAGTACATGTCTTAGGCTATCCAGGTTATAACAAAATACCATAGACTGAGTGGCTTATAAACAATGAAAATTTGTTTCGCACAGTTTTGGAGGCTGAAGATCCAAGAGCAAGGTGCTAATACCTTCCATGTGTGGTGAGGGCCCACTTTCTGGTTCACAGATTGTCATATTTTTGCCATATCCTTAGAAGGGGTGAGGAATTTCTGCCTCTTTTATAAGGACGCTAAATCCCATTCATGAGTGCTCTGAATAATCACCTCTCAGAGGCTTCACCTTCAAATGTCTTCACACTGGGGAGTCGGGCTTCAACATAGGAATTTTGGGAAGACACAAGCTTTCAGTCTATAGCAGTGGTTGGGGAGGAAGAACTTACTCTGCCCTTCAAGGCCCTTCTAGCTGGGCTAAGAATCAAATTGACATGAAACAGATTAACAGGAGAAAATCAAATTTAATAGCCTATTTATGGGGAATCCACACAGACATGGAAATTGCAAAGACAATGAGGCAACATGATGCTTATATAAGCTAAGGAGAGGGATCAGTGTCTGAGGATACAAAAGGAAGGCGGCCAATATCAGAAAGGTGAGAGGAGATGTTTGGAGAGCAAAGGTTGCCCTATTATGAGGATAAGTTTTTTAGGTAAAGAAGAATCTCCATTAACAGCTCTCTTCCCAGTACAAGCAAGCAGTTGAGGGGGAGATAAAGAGCTTTTCCTGAGTCTTCTGGGGTTTGATTGCTTTTAACTCAAAATAATATTCACACCAAAGTAGCCCATCTTGGGGCAGCCTGCCCTTGGCCTCTAGATAGTACATAACATCTTTGCAAAGCACATACATCAAATAAAAGAATATTACACATTACACTGAAAAATAAACACATTCATATTTGTTGTATTATTGCTACATTTATAGGTATTCATAAATGATTTATGTTATTGATATATGCTTTTAAAATTTACATGAATGGTATACTTTTTGTATCCTTTTGCGGCCTGCTTTTTTCCTATTTAGTAGTACTGTTTTTTAGATTTATCCATTATTTAACTACTAAATAGTATTATATTTCATGAACAAACCAATCTATTTATCCATTCTGCTGTCCAGGGACAGTTAGGGTGTTTCCATACTTTTGCTGTGTGAATGTACAGGCATTGCCTTGAATAGGAAGGATACTCACAAAGCCAGGGAATGATTTCCTTTGGGAGGGGAGAGAGAGGAAAAAAGGAAGCAGGTAAAGGTTTTTAGCTGTAGCTGTAATATATTGTTTCCTAAGAAAAAAAGAAAAAAAAAAAAAAAGATAAGATATAGCACACCGGGGCAATAGAGCTAGCAAGTTGTTAATATCTGTTTATTCTGGGCAATGATTAATGAGTGTTTATTATATTTAGTATAATTAAAAAGAAAAATAAATATAAAAAATAAATACATTAAAAAATAAACGGACACAGTTTTATCCTGGAATGTATAAATTGTTACCAATGGAGCGGACTCTGTCCTCTTGAATTTTTCATAAATAATGAACTTTTTTTTCATGACCGGTGTATCTTACATCGTGACATATCCTAGTTATTCTGGATATAAAAAGTCAGTGGGGCGCCTAGGTGGCTCAGTTGGTTAAACATCTGACTTCGGCTGAGATCATGATCTCGTGGTTCGTGAGTTTGAGCCCCACATCGGACTCTGTGCTCACAGCTCAGAGCCTGGAGCCTGCTTTGGATTCTGTGTCTGTCTGTCTGTCTGTCTGTCTGTCTGTCTCAAAAATAAATAGACACTGAAAAAAAAATAATAAAAAAAAAGTCAAGAGTCAGGCTTTCCCTTAATGAGTGTTACTCCTTCATCAGTGACAGCTGGGCTCTGCAATGTTTTCCTGCAAGAATCCAGTTGGGGTTGTTGTTGTTGTTTGTTTTTCCTGCTGTTCTTGTTTTTGCTGGTGTGGTTGGAAGTAGTGAGTTTTGAGCATAAGAAGCATGTACCAGAACCCCTTTAAAAATAACCAGATACTGTTTGTACGTTAAAGAGAAAAGGGTTATGAGGCATCTAGCAATTCATCTCATCAAACTCTGCTGTTAGCAGGACTTGCCTAATACAGGGCACCAAGGGAATAAGCATGCTTTTGCCTTTATTTTATTCATATTTTACAAAGTAAAGGGAGCTTGGCTTTGGACAGGAAATAGCTAAGCTTTAGAAATAGTTGTGAGGCTTATCCCATTCTTTAACTTTAATGACTTTCCCTGGTATTGAATCCCATCTTTCCTTTCTTCTGTGACTCTACTTATTTGTATGCTCTTCGGATAGCTAAGAAAACAAGGCTGTGAAGATACAGCTTACACCAGGTCGGGGCTACCATGGCAGTGAGCATGTTTCCCTGCCCCCTTGTGGCTTGATTACAGAATTTCTGCTGTGGTTACCCCCCAGCCCCACCCCCCATGGCTCATTACCCTGTCTCTGAAATTCTGGGGAACAGACTGTCTGAGATTCAGCTCTGCTACTCGCTGTAAAATAGATGGATATTTTATTAGTGACTGGGCTTTATCTTACTGAAAGCATTTGCTTCTTAAGGAACTGTGGGCTCCAAGATGCACCCGCTCACAGATGACATGGGAAGGCATGGGCTTCGAGCCCGGAAGCAAGTCTGCAAAGTAGGTCATGAGCCGAAGCAATAGGCACTTGAGAAAAGCCACGAATCCGGAAGGCAAGTCTTCCAGCTTCTTACATGATCTCCAAGACAAGCCCTTTGTGTCAGCACCAACTGTTCATCGTTTCGGGACAGTGAAGGAGGCTACGTATTATCAGAGAATGTCTGTTGGATGGAATTTTGAGCACAGTGGGATGTATAATGCCACAAAGAGGGAGGTACAACTTCCTACTATTAAGTGTAAGGTGCAAATTTTAATGTTAAGCAAAGACCAAAGAGGCATTTCATGGCTGCACTGTCATGGGAGACAGGGCCCAGATGAGAGCAAGTCAGGGCAGTAAATTGTTCTTCTTAATCTATGGTAGTACTGAAGTCACTTACCTGTCCTCATTTAATTTTCCAAAATTTCTGTTTACCAAGAATGGGCTGCAAACATAATCACTCTCTTAGGATTAAGAAAAACATCATATATGTTTGGGTCATTTTCATTGTACAGACAGGAAAACTGAGTCACCAACGAATTAAAATTGTTTGTCACAGATCTCATAGTAATCTAGTAACAGAGCAGGAAAGAGAATTGAGAGTGTCTTGTGCCTTAGATAAGAATTCTTGTCTCCAGAGCAGACTTTCTCTCTGTAGCAGTAATGAACTGCTTCACTGCTTCCTAATGCACTATGTGCCCTCGTCAGCTTGTCCTTCTAGGATGCTGGAGGCACCAGGTCACTGTGTCACAGTACAGTGTCAAAATGTCACAATAATATCAGCTCGGTGATGACAACAGGGATGCAAGCCAAGGGCTACAGAAACATAATACTTTCACCATGCAGCATATAGATGGCATTATTTTCTGTATCGATATTCAAAAAGGTGCTTGGAAATAACAGAAACACTAAGTAATAAAAATAAGTGTTTGCCCCACCTCGTGAAATGGTTTGTCACCATCTACTTGCTAGCCTCACCTTTTCATCAGGCATTCATATTTGATATATAGTTTGAAAACTGTAAAATAAGGAAAAGGCTGTATTTATGTTAATATTGTCATTGTGCAGATAACTGCACAGTAATCATGGCTCTTGCCTTTTACTTTATAAGTATAGAGTATGGGGGCACCTGTGGCTCAGTTGGTTAGGCGGTGGACTCTTGGCTTCAGCTCAGGTCATGATCCCAGAATCATGGGATCAAGCCTTGCATCTGGCTCTGTTCTGAGTGAGGAGCCTGCTCAAGATTCTCTCTCTCTCTCTCTCTCTCTCTCTCTCTCTCTCTCTATCTCTCTCTCTCTCTCTTCCCCCCTCCCTCCCTCCCTGTCTCCCTCTCCCCTCCTTCTCCCTCCCTCTCCTAAAAAAAGAGAGAAAGAGTACAAATGAGTACTCCTAAAAAAAGAGAGAAAGAGTACAAATATAATATTTTATAATATGTGATATATGTGCAAGATAAGCACCATTCTTTTGTATCAAAAATAAAGCTGGGGTGCCTGGGTAGCTCAGTCAGTTAAGCAAGCGTCTGACTCTTGATTCCAGCTCAGGTCGTGATCTTGTGGCTTCGTGGGCTCAAGCCCCACATGGGGCTCTGTGCTAGCAGCACGGAGCCTGCTGGGGATTCTCTCTCTCCTTCCCTTTCTGCTCCTCCCCCACTCATGCTATCTCTGTCTCTCTCAAAATAAATAAACTTAAAAAAAAAAAGCTAAGAAGACCTAAGAAAACAGTGTGTGTGTGCACATGCACACAAATTGTATATATAATGATATAATACATATATGTGTGTGTATTATGTATACATGTATACATACATGTATGTATATGTGTATATTTCATAATTATAATCAAGATGAAAACAGAACACTAAGCTGCAAAATAATAAAGACTGGTTTTTTGATGCATCATTTTAGTTCTGTGAACTGAAATAGGTTTTCTAATGAAGTTGATGATAAGATATATAAATAGATTGATGGATATAGCTATATAGATCAAATATACTTCTCCACCATTGGGTTTTCCCTATTCCTTATGTCTTACCATCTTTCTATTTCTCCATCTAATGTGCCCTCACTCTGCCCCCTGCCTTCCCACCCCACCCCCTTTCTGCTACATGGCTCCATTGAGTCCAGATGACTTTTGACTCATTATAGTTTAGGGATAGCCGATTATGGCCCTGATTTAATGTTTCTGGAAATATGTTTCTGTGGCCCATCTGAAATCATAGAATCACCTAGTGATGCTCACTCAAAATGCTCATTAATAGGACATCCCCCAGACCTGCTGAAACAGATCTGTTTTTAACAAGCCTCCTCCTCTCCCATTTTTATGCAGATTCAAACTTGAGAACCCCTTCCCTAAAGCAGTGATCCTCAGCACAGATGAGCACAAACATTGGAAGTTTCTTAAAATTGCAGGCACAACCACCGTAGAACTGGCAACTCTTACATTAGGTTTGGTGATGATGTGATGGATACTAGAGTTCAAAGTCTCCCACCACGTGCCAACTTGGAAATAATGATGTAATACCAAGGAGTATCTCTGCTATAAGGACTGAGAATCACTGCTGTGGAAGTCACTGTTAGTGATGGGGGATTTGCTTCCCCAGGAATGTGTGGAATTATGAATATGTTGAGAACAGTTGTTACCCCTTGGATTTTGTGATGCTCCTGAAAACAAGTGGTTAGAATTAAAAAATAACATTACACATGTAACTTATTTTTATGTCATAAAAAGATTTAATTATATATAACATAGAAACTAAATAAATGTCTTATGAAATGGAAATGATTAATAGATATCATACACTGCTTTCTGGTTGTAGTCAACATTGTAATAATTCTGAGGGTCAAAACAAATATACAAAATGCTAATGTTCAAAATTCCTACTTGTGGTGGCCATGAAGATGTGCTGCTCAGATCAGAGAACATAAGTGACTAATGGGTCCTAGCTGCTACCCCTCTGGACCAACCAGGCACCAAAGCCACACCTCTAACAGGCTGCTCCCAGCCAATGCCTGATCACAGAAAGGATAATAAGGTGGTCTATTCCCGTGACAGGTAGAACTCCTGATATAGCGACTTTGGCACAAGGGCTTCCCACTTGGCCTGGCCTAATCTCTCTTGGAACACCCGTTACAGTCCATAATTCTTCCTATAAGATCTCCCTTTCTTCAGTCTCTCCTTCCACAGGTGTCAAACCTACATCATGGTCTGGCTGGAGGCTTTCTCTGCTTCCTCTTGTTCCCTTTCCTCATCTTCTCTTATTTTCTTTACTGTTAAGTCTCCTGCTCATCTAATTGCATCCTGACATGTGCTTCTTGGTAGACCTACACTAGTACACTAGGCTTCATTGAAAGCACTACTCATTTTGTGTTCTGTCTACTCCAACACACACACACACACACACACACACACACACACACACACACTGGTACAGTGCTTATGCTTTCCTCAAACTACCTTCTTCCTGACCATCAGGATGCCTCCCTTCTGAGTGTCATTCTTTTGGTTTCTTGCTCTCTCATGAATGACAATGAATGGTAGTATATTTTTTAGATGAAATGTCCTCTTTTGGCATTTTAATTATTCATTGTATCTTCCTGTAAATATAATGCTCCAAACAGTAAAGATGCAAAGGATTCCTAGAGACCCCTAAGGAGAACTTGTAATTGTGGACATTTCAGTACGTGGTCAGGGAGATATTTGGAGGTCAGAGCCCCTCAGCCAGTACTCTGTAGGTAACTGTCTACTGCATTTATTTCTGTGTAATGGTAGAGTTATCACTTCTTTCCCTTTTTACTCCTGCCTCCAAAGTAATGATGAAAGCTGGGAAGGTTTTCCTTCTTCTCCAGTTTACCTCAATAATGCCATTTCCTGCCCTATAAACAAAGAAAGCAACTTTAAAACTAGTGTTTGTTTGACCTCTATTGGAATTATGTGGGAGAAATTGGGATATATGCAATTATGTAGTTTAATGTAAGTAGTTAAAAATGGAGATGTAGGGGAAAATGCCATGGCTGTATAGTCATTGTCAACCATGGCCTACCATAGTGACTATGCAATTAGACTTTCTATATCTCAGCTAATATAGATAGGACATAAGCTAATACCCTAAGCTAGTAGCCACTGCAAAAAGATCCTGAATGTTGAACCCTATAATACCTAAGGTCTTCAACAGACATAATAATACTTTCCAATTTTTATTCAGGATATTCAAGATGTTTCAGAAGGAATTAATAACATTTAAATAGATATTGAAGTGATTGTTTAAAAACTGATATGTAAATATTTCAAATTAAGCCTAACATTCTTTATAATTGCCTCTGTATTTATCCTCAATTAATTTATTTACTTACTCTCTTACTTGCTAAATTTGGAATGAAACTTCATCACTTCATTTGGATGATTGGTAACTATAGCAATTGGAAGGAAAATAAAAAGTAAATACGAAAGTAGCTGTAATCTGCTAAGCAAGTCATTTTAAGAACTGGAGTTGCAAATCAATTATTGGAGCTAGTGGTGGGCTTTATCAGTGGTGGGATTATACACTCTTTCACACAGTGTTTTACTCACCCATTTTATCCTCTTCTTTACACATGAATTCTTAAGTCAGAAAGAATGCCTTTGGGACAATAGAGAGGAAGAAAATAAATGTAATAGTGTCTTACTGCTAAAGAAAATAATCTGGCTTGTTAGTTTTTCAAATCCTATTATATCTGAATCCAAGCTAAGTTTTTGATATTATATTTCTGCTACCTTCTACATGGACCTTATATACCAGCCAAACAGGAAAACTCACTTTTCCTAGAGCACTAGGTAGATGTACTCACTTCTGAGCATTTTGCCCATACTATTTCATCTTCTTAGAAATCATGAAGATGTAACACTCAGCCTCTGGGAAACACCGATCTACTCTCTGTTTCTCTGCGTTCAACATTTTAAGATTCCAAGTATAAGTGAGATCATATAGTATTTGTCTTTCTCTGACTTATTTCACTTAGCATACTGATGACAATAGTAATATTGTATTGTATACCTGAACATTGCTAAGAAAGTAGATTTTAAATGTACTCCCCCCCACCACATGCACAGTTAACTATGTGAGGTGATAGATGTGTTAACTAAATATACTTATATGCCAGATTATCATCTTGTACATCTTCAACCTATACAATATGTCAGTTATATCCCAATAAACGTGGAGAAAGAAAAAGATGCAGCCCATCTCTTAAGGACCAATTTATACCTCTCCTTTCCATGATGATTCCTTTGACTACCTAAGCAGGAAATGACCCCTAAACAAACACAATACAAGACAGTTTACAAGCTGGAGCGTGGATCGAAAACCCAGTTGTACTACTGTGTTTTCACAATTTAAATAAGTCACCTAACCTTTCTGAGCCTTGATGTCCTTGTCTGTTAAATGGGGAAAATAATAGTTTCAACAATGGTTTGTTTCAGAAATTAAATGAGTTATTATTATTATGCTTATGATTTTGGTATCAGTTTATCCCACAGAGCTGTACAGTGTAATTGTTTGCGACAGTTATCATCCTTCATTTGTAAGCTCCTTGCGGTTAAGCATCTGTTGTTTCTTCTCTCTGGCCACCATAGTTACATTTGAATTGTCAATGTTCAATGACTTTCTTTTTCTTTTTCTTTTTCTTTCTTTTTTTTTTTTTTTTTTTATAAATGGAGGAAACACAGAGTGAATTAATTCTAACTTCTATATCTGTTCTGACAATAGTTAATCCTCCTATTTGGGAATAAAAGTAACAGGCATAAGAGTAGCGACTGTCATATGATGACAGATGAGAAATTTACCTTTAGGAGCATCAGGGAGGACATACCTGGTTACGACTTATTGGAGGTAACTTTTGGAGTACCTTCCATTTGTCCTATCCCTAGGCAGCTGCTTCCTAAGTTTGTTTTTTTTTTTTTTTAAACAACAAAAAACTTTAGGTAGACCTAAAAGCCAACAGTTTCCAATAAGTACTAGGTGAAAAAAAGGAGAGTATGGAGGTTGCCAACCAAGAAGATACCAGGAAACTGGGGATATATATGAGGCTTGGATGCTGATACCTGACAGAGGCCAAGTCCTGTTAAGCTGGTTGGTCTCCTTTCAGATTTCAATCCATTGCACTAGACTAAAATCTGCGTGCTTTCAGTTTGTACTTCAAACCAATATAAAACGTTGTCTTCATCGTTAGCTAAAACATACTGATGTGTGTTAGATAGGAATTCTAACACATAATTCTTCCTATAAGACATAAGAATTGTCTTTCTACATACAATCGGGGATTAAAAGTTTTCAAACTTCTGATTGTTTTTAACATGTACACCTGAACATGTCTTTCATTTGAGCATAAAAAGTTAATGGTAAATGGGTTATGAGACAGAGTTTTGCTTAGCTTGTTTGTAGGTACATTCTCTTTCTGTCTGTAGTGTAGAAGGGTGCCACTACATTCCTGAGGCCTTTGTTTTCTCTTTACCCTCATTCATGATGACTTCTAGCAGAGGACCGGGTAAAACAGGCCTGCCCTAGACCCATGTACCTTCAAGCCATTGTCACAGCGCCACCAGGAACAGAGCCCAAGGCAGGGGAAGTAAGAGGAAAAACATGTTACATTTTAGTTATTATTTGAAATATTAACTATTTAAAAAATACAGATTAAACTCCATTCATATTGAGTTAAATCATTAATTTATCATAGGTAGTAAAGCCTTCTTAGAACATCCTTGGGTTCTCTGTATCTATATTCTTAGGAAAGCATGCCATGTATTTTGGTACTGACATAGTGACAGGGAACACTTGTGTTCATGCCATTCTTTATAACCATCCTTATGATGTAGAGATCACAATGGTTAATCTCTATTTTATTTGTTATGGGTCATTTCAATGGTCATTAGAATGCTTTAAGTTAGTGCTCCTGTATTTACTTAGTGGTGTTGAAGTATATGGCCCACAAGATGCAAATTCTTACTATAAACATTGCCTGGGCTCATCTATAAAAGAGAGAAGATATCAAGTAACCTATATCCCAATCTCCTAACTTTCTAAACCACTCAATGTAGCGGTGCAATAATCTCTTTAGAAACTGTGTGTTCCCTTAGGGCTGGGGCCATGGGCCATTCACCTCTGAATACAGAGTTATGTATAGTAGGTATGTAATAAGTAGTCAATAAATAATGGTCAAAAGGAACTTCCTAAATGAGTCCCTTTTGTTGCTTTAAGGAATCAATTTGTGCTAATTATCCCATGTAACGCATGATCTTATTTAGGATATTGGCCAGGTAAGTTCTACGGCCATATGAAGGGTGAATTTCCTAAAACATGCTGCAAAGTTACTGCAAAGCTTCCCACTGGGAATAACTGCTGGGTGTTCACTACATGCATCAGACATTATGCTAAAGTCTCTGCTTGGATTTTCTTATTTAATCCACACATCTACCCTACTGAGGACTATTACTCACTTCAGTTTACAAATGAAGAGGTTGAGGTACAGTTGAATAACACTGTAGCTGTTGTTTAGCATTTTCCCAAAGTTACGTCTAGTAAGTGACCTTGATTTCAAAACAGGGAAGTCTGATTTTACAGTCTAAAGTCTTAGTAGCCATTTTGCTCTACTGCCTTTTAAATACACTCAGAAAATGCATATTTGACATAAGAAAACCACGTGGGAATCATACACTTCTAAGCCCATTCATTCAATCAGTAAATATTCATCATGCTTCTACTCTGTCTGGTTTTTCAACAGTTTCTTGCTGAGTTTCAGTCCTCAAAAGAGGGACCACTCCTGCCTTCAGTGTGTTCATAGCCTTTTAGAGGGTGATCCCACATGATGAGGACTATGCTATAGGTTTGAACATGGGATGGTGAGGTCACTTTCAAGGGGTCTTCGGTTGACCCAGGTTCGTTTGGGATTGCTTTGTAGAGGAATTGAGGGATTGTCTCAGAGGGTGAGCAGGAGTTTACCAGGAGCGCAAGATTGGGAGTATTCAGGCAGAACACTGTGCCTAGAGTTGTGGAGAGATGCAAAGATGAGAAAAATCAAGGCTGATATCTTTGGGCAAATTGAAAGTGGAACAGCAAAAACACAGAATGTGGGCAAAAAGGGGTCATATGCTCACCAGCGCTATGTAGAAGCTCACACATGCCATTCGTGGAGCCCAGATTTTCAATGCCGGGTCTTCTAAAGTCAAACATATCAGTCTAGCCTCATAGTTTGAGCTGGTAGCAGCTCAAGGTAAATACATACTCATGCATCTATCAAAATGTTAGAATTTGCCTCCTCTTGCATTCACTGTCCTTCCACAGACATATTTCACTTTCAGTTTCTTACATTAGTTCTGTAAGGAAATTTTAATTGTTCCAGCAATTACAGGTTGACCAACAAAAAGAAAAAAAAAATACAGGCTTCATGTTGATGGTAAAGATGATGGATGTTCCCTTCTTTTTGAATAGTTTTGCCAGGCATGATTGATTTAATAATAGGTAGGTTTCATTTTAATGCTAGTGATAACTGGGGGAAGAGTTGGCAAGGAGAAGAAGAGAGTGGTACTCTATAGCAGGTATTTAATGAAGACAGCATGAAAATCAATATTAATCCTTTGCTGGCAGCTGAAAATTTCAAACAACTTAAACAGACGAATGGGCCATAATGTCAGTCAGTAGTATTAGTCTATTCATTGGCTCCCTCTTGGACTAAATGAGAACTGTTGTTGATTAAAAATCCCTTCCAGGGATGCTGCAGCACATGCTAAGTAGTTCTTATTTTCCCTGGGGGCTAGAAGATGTTCCTCCCTTTGCCTTTTCAGGTCTTACTTTAATCCCATCAATTTCCAGGTACCTCTGTGCTTCTCCTGTGGGCAAAATTCTTACATGCCTTTTCAGCTCCTGGGCTGTCTGTCTCCCACCTACAGAGCAGGTGACCTCCCCACCCAGAGAGCACATCTCCTACACACACCAGAGATAACCCCACGCTGTGACAGCTGCAGAGAGAAGTCCTGTGGAACAAATCCAACCTCAGGCATGGCCCTGTGGCTGCATTGCTTGTCCTTATCTGTGTATGTTGGTGGAAGACATGTCATGGGGAAGCTGTGAGAAAAATTAAGAAAGAAAGCACAGTGAACTTTCTATGTGTTGTACCTGGTAAACAACTCCCAGGAGGATTATTATAATTTAGTTAGTCTGTCTGGGTTGGGGACATACAGGCATAGAGCTTAGGTTAAGGTAGGCCTGAAGCTGGCCAGAGTGCTGGAATGCTTGGAAAAATGAGCCCTGATCCAGTCAGTCTCCCAGGAAACATTTAGGAATTTCCTGTGGTTTTACCTGTTACTTGCTTGCACCTGGTTAGTAAAAAGACACATGCCTGAAATATCCAAAGCAACTGGAAGGGTGCAGAAGAGATTAAGACTGCCTGAGTGAATGGTGAACAGGAGCTCCTCGAAGAACAAATTGGAATCTTTATGTCAATCTAGGGTAGTGGTACAGCTCTGTGGGATATTGACAGCATCTTCTTTCATTGAGGGTGCTGTAGTGTCCCCACCAATGTAGCATATTTATTTAGGTATGTCCTCGTGTCTTTGACTTACATTAATGGAACAAATGTGTTTTTTCTCTATCTTTTTATGTCTCTCCATCAGTCAGATCTTTGTAATCATTGTGGCAATGAGTTTGCAAAATTGTTCTATTCATATCAATGATTGGAAAAGATCTAGAAAAATACGAATATTTTCCCAAGGTCCTTTTGGTGACAAAATGAGGGAGGGAGTTATCTACAATGTGATTCCCTGAAAGGCTGTCTCATGTTAGAAAGAATGAAATGAGATCATTCAAAATTATAATAGGCTGTAATTCTAGGAGTTATACCCTGATACCTACTTCACCTCTGGGAAGTGGATTCTTGGTTTCTCTCTAACTATATTCTTTTGAAGAGAGCAAACTAAAAATTTCAATTTCAGCTTTAGGAAAGCTCACAGAATTGGATGTCCAAAACCTGAATGGATGTTTGATTTAATTACAAAGAACCTCCAAAATGGGCCCATCATTAACAAGTTTAAAAATGGGTGAGAAGTAAAAAGAATTTCGCTCTTACTCATTTCTTACTGTAATGTAGGCGCAAAGTTAGATGCGTCACATTGTTATCTTGATGATAAACATTTGATAGCTTGGTGCCCTTATACCATGTTGGATGAGGTCACTGGGACTTGGATAGATAATATTACTGGTGAGATATAACAAGAATGTATTCAGATGTCCCTGATTCCAAAGCTTATACACACTTTTCAATGCACCATATTCTACCTAAAAAAGAAAAAAAAAAATCTAGCATATGATAAAGACAAAGTAGACTAGAAGTCCTCCTTGACATCTCCCTTTCTTTCATACCTCACATTCAAACCTTTAGGCTATTTCTACACATTTATATAGACAGTTCAGTCCCCTGCAAGCTATCAGCAGCTCTTTCCTGGATTATGTAATATCCTCCTAACTGGTCTTCCTATGTCTACCCATGTCCTCATATTCTCTGGCCTTGACATAGAAGCTTGAATGGACCTTTTAAAATGTCAGATCAAATCACTCCTCTGATCAAAACTATCAGTGGCTCCCTACTTCACTCAAACTAAAAGGCCATTGTAGTTCACCAAAAGTGGTGAAGTACAGAACTCCAGATTTCCGTGCTTCCACAGAAGCAGCTAATAAGCCAGCAAAAACTGTCAGAATCAACTTTTGCAGAACTCTGAAATCTAGTTATAACCACAACAACCAAGGGAAATGAGTGGAGAAAGATGCTGCTGCAATGTAGTAAGAGAGAGCAGAGGTGGTTTTGAAAGTAAGTTTTATTTTCAGAGAAATTTTAGGTTTACAGTAAAGCAAAATTAGGCAGGAAATACAGAAAGTTCCCATAAGTCCTCTGACTCCCCATAAACACAGCCTCTTCCACTATTAATATTCTGTCCCAGAGTGGTACATTTTTATAATCAATGAACTTACATTGACATATTATCATCACCCAAGGTTTATAGTTTATATTAAGGTTCACCCTTGTTGTATATTCTATGAGTTTTGACAAACATACACCATTATAGTAAAATACAGAATAGTTTTCCTGCCCTGGAATCCTCTGTGCTCTGACTACTCTTCACTATAACCCATTGTGGTCAATTATCTTTTTATAGTTTTGTCTTTTCCAGAATATCATATAGCTGGAATCATATAGGATATAGCCTTTTCAGATTGTTTCTTTCAATTAGTAATTGGCATTTAAGTTTCCTCCATATTTGTCATCTGTCTGTCTTCTTTGGTGAGGTGGATAACATAGAAGAAATGGATAAATTCCTAGAAACATACGACCTACTAAGATTAAATCATGAAGAAATAGAATATCTGATTAGATCAGTAACAAGTAAGGAGATTGAATCAGTTATCAAAAATCTGCCAGCAAAGAAAAGCCCAGGTGGCTTCACTGGTGAATTCTACCAAACATTTAAAGAATAATTAAGAACAACCCTTTTTAAACTCTTCCAAAAAATAGAAGAGAAAGAAACATTCTAACTTATTGTATGATGATAGCAATACCCTGATGACATCAATTGATGCAGAAAACAGCATTTGACAAAAGTGAACACCATTTCATGATTTAAAAAATCAACAAATTGTAAATAGAAAGGAACTTCCTCAACATGGTCAAGAGTAGTTGGGAGAAGCCTACAGCTAACATGCTCAATGGTGAGATACGGCTTCCCCTTAAGAGATGAGAAATAGGATTAGGAGGACTATTTTTATTATTTCTATCCAATGTTGTACTGGAAGTTATGGCCAAGAAATTAGGTAATAAAAGAAATATAAAGCATCCAAATTGGAAAACAAGAAAGTAAAATTATTTATATTTACAGATGATGTGATATTATATATATCCTTAAGAAGCCACAAAAAGCTATTAGATATAATAAATGAATTCAGCAAAGTTGTAGAATATAAGATTAAAGGCCAAAATTAGTGATATTTCTAAACACAAGCAATGAACAATTAAGGAAATAGTTTCATTTCCAATAACATCGAAAAGAAAAAAAATCCTTAGGGATAGATTTAATAAAGAAGGTGTAAGACTTGTATACTGAAACTACTAAAATATTGGTGAAAGAAATTAAAGAAGATATAAATAAATGAAAAGACCCCCCCATGTTCATGAACTGAAAGACACTATTATTGAGGTGCCGGGGTGGCTCAGTGGGTTAAGCATCTGACTGTTAGTTTTGGCTCAGATCATGATCCCATGGTTCATGGGTTTGAGCCCCACGTTGGGCTCTGTGCTGACAGTGCAGAGCCTGTTTGCGATTGTCTCCCTCTCCCTCTGCCCCTCCCCTGCTTGTGCACGTGCACACTCTCTCTCTGTCTCTCTCAAAATAAATAAATAAACCTAAAAACAAAGGCGTTATTATTGAAATACTGTTACCCAAAGCAATCTACAAAGTCAATGCAATCCCTATCAAATGTTGTACATAAGTGGAAATGTTGATCCTAAAATTCATATGGAATTGCAGAGGATTTCAAACAGCCAAAATGGAGACAGAAAGATGGAGTACTCACACTTCCCAGTTTGAAAACTTACTACAAAGCTACAGTAATCCAAACAGAGTTGCAGGGGTATAAGAAAAGACATGTATATTAATGTAATAAAATTAAGAGTACAGAAACAAACCTGAATCCAAAAAGTAATTTTCCACAGGAGTGCCAGGACTATTCAATAGGGAAAGAATTTTCTCTTCAACAAAGTGTGCTGGGACAACTGGATATCCACATGCAATAAAAGAGAGAGAGAGAGAGAGAGAGAGAGAGAAGGAGATGGAGAAGATGAAGAAGAAAGAAGGAAGAAGAAAGAAAAAAGAAGAAAGAAGAAGAAGAGAAAAAAAGAAGAAAGAAGAATCTGCTCTTCTCCTCACCAAAAAAAATTAACTAAAAATGGATCAAAGACTTGGCTAAATGTAAGAGCTAAAACTATGCACCTCTCAGAATAAAACATAGGAGTAAACCTTCACAACCTTGGGTTTGGCAATGGATTCTTAGATAGGACACCAAAAGTGGAAACAACAAAAGAGAAAACAGATAGATTGAACCTCATCAAATTAAAAAACTTCTGTGCATCAAAGGATACTATCAAGAATGTGGAAAGACAAAATTAAATAATTGGGTACAATTCTTACAAATCATATCTTTGATAAGGATTTAGTATCCAGATTATATAAAATTCTTAAATCTCAACAACAAAAAGCAAGCAACCCAATTAAAAAATGAGCAAAGACTTTGAATAAATATTTCTCCAAAAAAGATATACATTCACTTGAAAGGATGCTCAATCTCATTAATCATTAGGGAAATGCAAATTAAAACCACAATAACATACCACTTACCCAGTAACATGACTATAATAATAATTTTTACAAAAAGAAACACAGAAAACAACATGTGCTGGTGAGGGTATGGAGAAATTGGAACACTCATGCTGTTGGGAATGTAAAATGGTGTAGCCTGTGTAGAAAATGGCATAGCAGTTCCTCAAAAAGTTAAACATGGGGTTATTGTATCACCCAGAAATTCACTTCTAGGTATGTACCCAAATGAATTGAAAGCAGGTATTCAAACAAAAACCTACACACAAATATTCATAGAATCATTATTCACAGTAGACAAAATGTGGAAACAACCCAAATGTTCATCAGTTGATGAATGGCTAAACAAAATGTGGTATAGCCATTCAATGGAATGTAATTTAGCCAGAAAAAAAATGATATATTCTACAACATGGGTGAACCTTAACACATTACGCTAAATAAAAGAAGCAAGACGCAAAAAGTCATGTGTTATGTAGTTCCATTCATAGGAAATGTCCAAAATCCAGAGAAACAGAAGGCAGGTTGGTGGTTGCCAGGGGCCAGATGGGTGGGAGAATGGGGAGCCACTTCTTAATGGGTATGGGGTGTCCTTTAGGGGTGATGAAAATGTTTAGAACTAGGTAGAGGTGGCAATAATTATTATTCCTTCGTGTTCAGACCACAGCCACCACTTGGCAGGAAGTTCAGGAATGTGAAAACAATACTGGTGTAAGTTTATAGCCCTGGGAAAAGAGGTACCTGAACATGTGATCTGGAATACTGGCTAAAATTCATACCAGACTCCAAATGGAGGTAAAAAGCCTCTAGTGACTTTAGGCAAAATAGCAAAGGAATGGAGCAACCTATGACTCAGTGAGATCAATGTCAACGTGACTAACTCCACATCCCATATCTGGAGGGCTGCGGTTGCCGACACACTCCCCATCGTTTGCAGGCTCCGTTCAGAAGCTGGGCACGTCCCAGACTGCAGGTGGCAGACATCAGTGACTCAACAGCCCGCTGCCAGAAGAGGCACAGGAACGTACCTAATTATAGGTCTGAAACTACAAAGCAAAATGGAGAATTTGAAGCACTTACCCAAGGAGTTTGGGAAGAACAGGATCTTAATCCCCCTACTTTCTTTCTTTGACTGTTTCCTTTGGGCAATGACTTTTCTTCAGCCTGAACCTAGAGCAGTGTCTTGAAGTGTTCTGTTCTGCCATGTTAACAGATGTTATATGGAAAATAGGTTCTTTGGAAATGCTGCATTAAATAAAGTTAAACAGGCTTTGTTATTGCAGGACTTCTGAAAGTTTTGTTGTGCGCTGACCCTTTAGGAAAGGAACGTAGCATTTATTTGCCTATGAAAGTCTTGTTTTGTTTCCTTGGTTTCTGTTTTGTTTTAGTAAAATGTCTTGCCAGACTGATACTTCAAGGAACACTTTTTGGGAAATGCTAATCTAGATATTTTCTGTTTGCTTTTTGTGTAACTTAAGTCAGAGGACCTCGAAGTTCCTGGTATCTATATGGGGCTGTTGAAAATAATGTGGTGCAAAGAAGAGCCCACCAGGCTTGGAATCCACTCATCCAGCAATGAGAATCTAGAGTTAGATTCTAGATCTTTCAGTGCCACTGTATTACCTTGGGCAAGCCGCTTTTTCTCTGTTATCTAGTCTATAAAGGGAAGACTTGAGCTAGCTGCTCTCAAAGATTTTTCCTCTTAATTCCTCTGAAATTCCAAGTCCTTTGAGGGTGGACATGAGATTTCCCCCATTTAACGTAACATCTGACAATATTCCACAGAGATTCATGATTCTACACAACTTTTTTCCAAAATCATTTTTAAAAGTATTTCATCTCTTCTTTGATTGGAGATGTTTCCTTTATCATGTACTAAATTCCCTTAAAAAACCTTGGTCTGTTTCTGGACTTTCTGGTTTGTTCCATTGTTTTGATTCTGCAGTACCATACCATGTAATTATGGAGACATTTTAGTTGGTTTTGCATGTAATTTGGCTACTTTAAAATGTTAGCAACATCCAAGTGACTAATGGGAATAGGAACTACAGTTCACTTCTATTACTTTTGGGATCATTTGAATATTAAAAATGTGTCTGCTATTGTCTAGTTGATGTTCTAGAAGGATGGGTCCATTGGATGGCTCTCATAGAATTCCATGGCTGCCCAGAACATTATTAAACAAAAATGAATCCATGCACATTTCGTCACACTGTCCTCATCTCAGTTTGGGGAAACTAAGTCAGCAAGCTGTATCCTCATCAGCCTTCGGGACTATGTAGCCAACTTTTCATCACTTGCTTGACCACCTGAATCATGAGCATGGCCTTCTCTGGCCTTTGAAATTTAGACGTGGTTCTTTCTTTCTGGCTATCTGCTTGGTTTTCCCCATCACCACTTTTAAATACCTATGCCCCAGACAGTTTTGAAGTCCTGCTTAATGATCGAGGAATTGATGAATGATTACATGAATTGATTATAAAATTAAATATGCCCATTTGCCAATCTGTGTGCCCATCTTTGAATAACCATGTTAGCCCTCACCAAATTCAAAAGCCATGTTAATTGCAGGCAAAATATTGTTCTACTTACTGCAAGAAACTGGACGCATATTTAGTCTTGCTATCCTCAGGAAAAAACAAAGATCTTTATATTATGCTTTGAATGCTGCAAATATTCCCATGTTACAGATTTTGCATCGAGCCTTTATTGCAAGCCTTTAACAAAGGATATTTTCTTAAACTAAATGACTGGTACTAATAGGAGTAGGTGACGTGGAGCTATTTTTTTTTCTTTCTCTCTTTTTAAAATTTCAAACAACCTTCATCATTTGTATCTGAAAGGAAGATTTTCATGTTCGCTGGCCTACAAGAGTCTTTGGGTAGTTACAGAAAGTTTAGGTAAACATTCTGAAAGCCAATCAGATTTATTTATCTTTCATTTTGTGTTTTAGAAAACGTAAGAGCAAGACGTATACTGCACATAAAATTTTGCTTGTTTTTTATCTCCAGATATTTATTTTAACTTCCACCTGGGAGAGATTCAACTAGCCCTTTATGATGTCTGCATCAAAATATGCAAACTAGAAATTAGTTTTAAGGTTGAAGGAAAAGGGAGCTGAGCCAATAATAAATAAATAAATAAATAAATAAATAAATAAATAAATAAATAAAAGTAAAGGAACCAAATGCTTGATAAACCTGGCACAGTGTCTTTCATAAGTGAGTGAGGTATTCACAAACTATATTAAAAAGAAGAGGAATATTTAAAATAACTCACACTTCACATCCTACGGATACAGACACAAATCTCAGAAGTAATTAAAATAAAGATATCAAAGGGGAGGGCAAATACCCCTGCAAACTCAGAATGGTAAAATATACACAGCCTGACCTCGGTTACCGTTGAATCAAATAAGCTGTTAATTACAAAAGGATGAACACTCTCTGGAGATAACAGCAAACTCCGGCAGTCAATAGGATGTGATAACATCCAATACAATCAAGAAACATTTGAGTTGAGCACAGGATTATACACGAGGATTGGAGGATTAGGAGACATGGCATTTCTGAGTCTAGTAAACAGAAAGCACAAGATGCCAGCTGAGGAACGTATGGGAAAGGAAAGACAGATGTGATGAATTAATCACTAGGAAACCAGGGAGATAATGGCACAGTTCTGCTCCTGGCTGGCAGGGAACGAATGCACCGAGATGACCTCTCTTGCATCTCTAATCTTCCATTATGAATTGAGTGCATGTGTGACCATAATGTTAAGAAATTCTAAAAACTCTGTAATTGTTGTTGATTTTTGGTTAAGTAGGAGAGTGGCTACTTTGTATCACTTAAAAATTATGAGGCAAATTCCCTTTAAAAATCCTGCTATTACAATAATGTCACTCATGGTTGAGGTTAGAGTTGAAGGCATATTTTAAGACAGAGAAATTAATTTTGATGAACATGAGTACCTGATGTTTATCCTATGTATTAGTTACTTATTGCTGTGTAACAAGTCATGGCAAAGCTTAGTGGCTTAAAACAATACACACTTTGTGTCTCATAGTTTCTGTGCATCAGGAGTCTGGATGTAGTTTAGCAGGGGTGCCTCTGGTTCAGGGTCTCTCACAAAGTTCCAGTGAAGGTGTTGAATGGAGCTGCAGTCATCTCAAGGCTCACAGTGGGAAGGATCCAGTACCAAGTTCATTCACACGACCGCTGACAGCCTTCAGATCCATTCCTGAGTTCAGTCATGTGGCTGTTGAAGGCCTCAGGTCCTCAATGCCTGGTTGCCTAGATATATCATTTCCTTGCCAGCAGCTTCATCTACAGGGCTCTTCATAACATGAAAGCTTGCTTTCCCCAGAAAGTAAGAGGTCCAGAGAAATGGGCAGGGGTGTGGGCTGGGGAGACCAAGAGAGAGAGAGAGCCCCAAGATGGAAGCCACAGTCTTTTTGTTACCTAGTCTCAGAAGCAACATCCTGTCATCTCTGTTACATTCTATTATGTAGAAGATTGGCGTCTATTTTAGCCACTCAAGGAGACAGGATTATACAAAGTCATGAGGATGAGAAGGTGGGGATCATTGTGGGCAATGTTAAAAGTGGTCTTCTACATCCTACCAAATATTCACCGGCCAATAGAGCAATATTGAAATACTCATAAAAAGTCCTTTTGCAGTTCCTAACTAGTTCTCTTTAGCATTATAGCTAAGTGTTTATGGACAGTAAGGTATGTATGTACAACAACTATGTAGAGACAAGATTAAGGAGCTTCTTGGAGGGACCTACAACTTATTCCCTTTATCCCTCCACCAATATCTAGTAGGAACTCAAGTTGGCATCTCAACTCATACTTTCGAGATCTTATTTGACCCTTTGGCAACATGGGCATTGTGAACCACTCCCTCTGCAAAACAACTCTCTTGGCTTCTGAGAGTACTTTTCTATTCTGGTTTTCCACCTTCCTCTCTGACTTTACCTGTTAATGTTCATCATATATTTTTTTGTCTCTGCTTATGTACTAAATTTTGATATCCTTTATGGTTTCCTTCTTAGTTTCTCTGCCCACTCTATTTTCTTTAAGTTGCCTTATGCATATCCATACCCATACCCATGCCTTTGATATTGATGATCACCAGAGAGGCATCTCCAGTACAGAAATCTCCTTAAATCTCATGTGTCTCATGCATCCACAGACTCCTCATTTCCACCTTATTCTTTCATCCCTTTGTCATCTTTATCATCTCAAATAAAGGCAACACTGTAAATCTGTTGTCCCAAGTAGATATATGATAGATAGATAGATATGATAGATTCCCTTTCCAACAGAAAAATTGGCCAATAATTGTCTTTCTATATAATTTTCTTTTTTTTTTAATTTTTATTTATTTTTGAGAGAGAGAGAGAGAGAGTGGGGGATGAGCAGAGAGAGAGGGAGACACAGAATCAGAAGCAGGCTCCAGGCTCTGAGCTATCAGCACAGAGTCTGATGCAGGGCTTGAACTCATGAGTGGCGAGATCATGACCTGAACCAAAGTTGGATGCTCAACCGACTGAGCCACCCAGGCACCCCTATAATTTTCTGTATACTTCTCAAATCTTCCTTCTCCCTTCCAATCCCGCTGCAATGGCTCTAAATTGAGTATATTTCTCAATCTAGAATAACACTGTAGCCTCCTAACTGGTTACTGCCTCCGGTGGCAACAATTTCCAACTTGTCTTTGTGTCAACAGAATGATATCTGAATGATTGAAAACCTTTCCCTGGCTCCTTGTCACAGTCATGATAAAAATCCAAGCTACTTAGCATTTGTGTGCAAAAAACCTTATGTTCTTTACTTTCTTCTTTGCTTTCATCTCCTGATCTATTCCACATGCATTGAATGTTCTAGTCATTTGGAACCACTTGCAGGGTCCTGAAACTACTTTGCACACACAGCTTCTCAGCCTTGTATTTTTGTCAGACTCCCCTCTAACTGGCTAAAACTCTGATTCATTTTCCCTAGCACAATGAAAGAATTGCTAGGTCTAGAAGCCTTCTTGGAATTGCCCCTCTCCACACTGCCAGCCCCACCACATGCACACACACACATACACACATACATATATGCCCCATAGCCGCAGGCTGACCTGAAGGCCCTTCTTTTATCTTCCTGTAACATCCTGACATACCTGTATCATTGCCATGACCATTCCACATTGTATTTATCTAATTACGTAGGTGTTTTTCCTGTTAGACTGTGAACATCGTGAGGGTAGGATTTTACACATTTTCTGCATTCCGAACATCTAATTCAGAGTCTGGCATAAAACAGTGGCACAAGAATGTGTGATTGAATGAAGAAAAACATGTATGCATGAGTGAATGCACATTGAATTCTCACCTTTTGACCAAATACAGCGTATAATTAGTTTAATATACTTAATTATCACGAGAACTTCCATTTTTTAAAGGGGAATGGAGAGCGAGATTAAGAAGTGTGGAGCTAACTATCTCGCAGTCCCACCAGGTGAGGACCAGAAGTGGGAGTCTCAGAAATTCGTAGTTGAAAAGGAGAGCTGCATGTTTTGAGCTGATTGCAAAATTGTGTCTGCCAAGCGTGTTCACTAGTTGACCTTCCATGCCCCATGTGCTTACCTGTAATTTTCTTGGTGCATCCAGCCACTTGCTGCCATGTTGTGATTAGTTACAGTCAGAAGTTTCCCTCTTCTGCAAGACTGAGGGGTTTTCTCTGTCTGTGCCCAAGTCTCTTCTGCTTTGGAGGCCAGTTGTGGTAGGATGAGCAGAGATTGTGAAGCTGTGTCTTTGGTGAAACAATAACTTTTGACAGACTCTCTGGAAAAATGGGAAAGAGCTATCATGAAAGATTAACTTCAGTTAGCCAAAGTCAAGTCCAGGGTTTCAGTTCTTGTTGTGGTTGAGTTTCTAGAATCTCACCATAGCAGGATTGATTTATAATTCTGTTGAGTGATTCACAGAGTGATAATAACAGAGTAAGGAGGTTGTTTTTGGCCTCTCTTAACAGTTCAAATTCCTTACAGATACCATCTTATTAATTCTCCAAACATGCCTGCTTCATAGAGGAAAGCATTGAGCCTATGCTCACAGGTAGGTACTTGAGTCCGTTTCACTGCCTTGGGGCAGGACCACACCCAGTGCATACTAGAAAAGTGAAATCTATCTGGTTTGATTGTGGGCCTGTGGGCCTTTACTGCCTTCTGTCCTCCCTGAAGTAGAATCCCTCAGCTACAATTTTAGTCTTTCTTATTACTAACATTATTACCCAAGTACACTGATTTAGGGTCCTAAATTCACGTGTGTGTGTGTGTGTGTGTGTGTGTGTGTAACTAACATGGGATTTCCCCTGAGGGGGTATTTTTTTTTTTTTTTTGAGTGCACTGAGAGGGTGCTGAGGTTCCTTCCTCTCAGTCTCTCCAGCACACAGCCCTTGTCACCCTCTCTCAGTTACCATCTTGAATGACACTTCTGTTTGGATAGAACTGACTAATAAGTCTGTCTTCAAGACTTCACAGACTTCACAGCTGTAGCTTTAGGCAAAAATAGGAGAAAGGTAGTTGTGAGGAAAAACCTTTCCTTCCCTGGTGGGCCACTTCTTCTCACCCCCCACCTTCTCCACCCATCTTCACTTCCCCGGTTGTCCTCAGGGTATCATTTGCCTCTCTTTGTGGTCTGATAATTTATTTGTCCAAACATACCATCCTTGATTCACAATGATACAACATGCTGCTTTTCTAAAATGCATCAACACTATAAAAAAATCAGATACATGATGAAGGACCAAATCTCTTATTGTCATGCTTTAAGCATCAGCCAGCAGAGAAAGGAGAATTTTTTTTTTCATCTGAGACTTCTTGCCTCTCCTGTTTAGGAGACCATCCCACATTAACATAAGTAGGATCTCCCTGCTACTCTCAACTCATATTGACAGAACATCTCAAGCTTAGACCTTTGGTCTAACTTCCTCACCTCCATTATCAAAACCCTCATCCAACCACACATCAGCTTAATTTCTTTCATGCTAATCTCCGACTTCTAAGCCAGCAAACAGTTCAAGAGTTCTGATCCACAATATGCAGTAAAAGTATGCTTTGTGATTCCAATGGTAAAACCTCAAGGGGCACTTGGGTGGCTCAATCGGTTAAGCGTTTGATTTTGGCTGAGGTCATGATCTCAGGGTTCATGGGTTTGAGCCCCGCATTGGGCTCCGCACTGACAGCTCGGAGCCTGCTTGGAATTCTCTCTCTTTCCCTCTCTGCCTCTCCCCAACTCGCGCTTTCTCTCTCTCTCAAAATAAATAAATAAACTTAAAAAGCAAAACAAAACCTGGCATTGGTGAGGATGGAGAGAAACATGCATTCACATACATTATTGCTTTTCACAATGTGGTTTTGGATGCGAAAACTAGACCTGATGTATCAATTTCTTTCCACCATTGAGGGAAGCTATTCAGGGATGAAGCTGATATAGGAAATGCCGAGCTGACCAATTGAAAGACACAGAGTCTTTGATGACATTATTGATCCTCTAATTCAAATCAACTCTGAGGTTACCCCACCTTTGTTCTTCCTAACTAATGAGCCTCTCCATCCACTTTACCTGTTCAGCCAGGTTGTATGCTCCTTGCTTCTCAGGTCACCCTACATTATATGCATAATATGGGATTGTAAAAAGGCTGTGAAAAGAAAAATATGAATCTGTATATACTAAGGAGAATAGAATGCAAGATTATATAATGCAAGGTTGCTATATTCAAAAAATTGAGATGCAGAGCATTGTGTATAAAATTGATTTTTGAACCTTTATGTATTCATGTTAGTTTATATGTCTATATTTGTATCTTTGTTTACTGAATTAATGAATATTTCTTTCCTTATGTTATATAGACATATAAATAAGATGCTGTTGGCCATGGACATGGTAACAAGGAGTTGGGAAGGAGGACAAGGACATACTTTTACCTTACACATTCCTAAATTGTTGGGATTTTTTAAATGGGAAGTTTTCACTTAAAAAATTGAGAATGACAACTAATGAAAAACTTTTAAAATTCTACCTTGTGCCAGACAGTGCTAGGCTTGGATATTACAACACTAGCTTTCAGGTGTTCATTGGCTAAAGGAGATAAAAATACATAAACAGGTGTAGTAATATGTTCATTAAAAGTACAGAGATAATGTTAGAGAAGAGAGGTGCTTAATTCTGCCTGGAAAAGTCCCACACATGGACTTTCCTCTAGGAGGTGAGGCCTGAACAGAGTGCTAATGTGGCCATAGGAGTTTAACAAACAGACCAGAATGAGGCTGGGGTGGGACTTTCAGGCAGAAGTTATGTCACTTCTTGAGCACATAGAGGGATAGATTTATCTTTCAGGAGCTGTGAATAATCGGGAAATTCTAGAGAGGCCACAGGGAGGGAAATGAGGGCAGCATGGCAGGTAGAAACCAGATAACGGCAAGCCTGTTTACCATGCAAAGAAGCTTGGATTTTACTTTTTGGTAACCTAGAAGCCATTTGCCAAGACTAAAAACTCAACTAATTTCTAAGAATAAAATATTTTAAACAAATACAAAAGTATAAGAATAAAGAGTATAGGGTATAATACAACAAAGTTCAGTTGCTCACCACACAGTGTGCCAATCTTAATATTTGCTATAGAATTTTTTAAAAGAAATAATACATTGAAAATATAGTGAAAGCCCACTGTGTACGCTTCCTTTATTTAAAATCCCATTGCTTCCAAAGAAAAACATAGCTCTACTTTATAGGTTAATATTAATGTAAGGGACAAAACACACCAATACGCTGTACCATTCATTTTTTAATTCTTAATTCAGCCCATTCACATGCCATCAGACAATGGATCAAATAACCATGCAAAATAGGAAACTATGGTCAGCATGCAGCTTTTCCACCTATCAGCTATCTTCTCATAAAACAATGCCCTTTAGAATCCAGAGATACGCATCTGCTGTGATTGGAAACCATTAAACACTGACCTCATACTGGAAAGGGACAGGATGATATGTAAATTTATTTTAAAAATGAGAATCGGTAGGGGGGAGCACCTGGGTGGCTCAGTCTGTAAGTGTCCAACTTCGGCTCAGGTCATGATCTTATGGTTTGTGAGTTCCAGCCCCGCGGTGGGCTCTGTGCTGACAGCTCAGAGCCTGGAGCCTGGTTCAGATTCTGTGTCTTTCTCTTTCTACTCCTCCCCTGCTCACACTCTGTCTCTCTCTCTCAAAAAAATAAATAAATAAAACGTTAAAAAAAATGAGAATCATGAAAAGTCATCATGAAAAGCATTGATTTAAGAATCACTGAGATTCTTAACTTTAGTTCATCTGTTATTGACTTCATTGGTATACAGAGATGTGTGTTTGAATTAGGTGTACATGCATGTGTATCTTCAGGAAACAAAATAAGCTGGTTCATAAGAAGTACAATTGACAAAGTGGTTCTTGCATTAAAAGCAGCTCCATCACTTTGTAAAATGGTGGCTTGAATGATACTCAAAAAGCTAATCACTTTGACACAAGTACAAGGCATTCAGCTTGCTCCATACCCTATACCGAAGAGAACACGACATCTTTCTCGGCACTTCCATTTACTTACTTCATGCTGTTTACTCCACATTGTTTAATGCTAACAAAGCTTAAATGCAATTGCTGTAAAAGGAGAAATCTTAAAAAAGCACAAGAAAACATAAATATTTACTGAACACTTAACATATTTAAGAGGATGTTATGCAGCTTACAGCAAAATTTAAAGGAATAGAACATCTTGGAGCAATAAGGAAGTCTTTTTTTTTTTTTTTTCTTTTGTAACTTCCAAGTGTGATGAAGGACTTGTGTTTATAGCCTACAAACACACACTAAAGTCGCTTTAAACAATTTTGAGAATAAATAAACACTCATTGCTATATTTTCTAGATTGGTGCTAGGCAGTTTTAAATACCCGTGCAGTCTATGTCTAACCACATTTTGATATCTCCCAGCCTCAAAAGATAATTATCTTCCTTCCTTTTTAATTACTCAAGAATGACCCATCCTGTTACCCTTCAAAACTTCTACCCAAGTAGAATTACCCATTCTACGGCCTTGCAGAATTCAAAAGTCAAAGTTCTCTGTTTTCTTTTTTCCCTAATTTTCCAGCAATTAAGAGAAAAACTAGAGTTTTAGCATATGGCTTTGTTTTAAAAATCTGACAGTAGGAGTGCCTGTCTGGCTCAGTCAGAAGAGTACGCACCTCTTGATCTCGGAGTCCTGAGTTTGAGTCTCACATTGGGTATAGAGATTATTTAGGTAAATTTAAAAAAAATCCGACAATAAAAAATAAAGTAAAACACAGCGAAAATTAGTGTGATCTTTTTCCATTCTGTGATTCATCCTCACCCAAAATATTTCATCCAATACAAATAGAATCAGCTTCTTTTTTTTCTAAATTTTTTTTAAACATTTATTCAATCTTGAGAAAGAGAGACAGAGCATGAGTGGGGGGAGGGGTAGAGAGAGAAGGAGACACAGAATCCCAAGCAGGCTCCAGGCTCTGAGCTGGCAGCACAGAGCCCGAAGCGGGGCTCCAACTCAGGGACCGCGAGATTATGACCTAGCTAAAGTCGGATGCTTAACCTACTGAGCCACCCAGGTGCCCCAAGAATCAGCTTCTTAACAAGCACATTCCCAACTGGGTACAACTGCTCTGCTTTAATAATTCCATAATTCCTGTCCCCAAATCTAATATTTCAAATCCCGCTGAACCAAAACAAAACAAAATTTAACTAATGTAAAACGATTTGCAACTAAATAAAAGGAAAATTTTAACTTACAATCTGGCCATTAAATAAATAATTTATCATAAAGCATATTCGTGCGATAAGTATATTAACTCATACATTAATTATATATCATAAACATTTATATTTATAAATAATGTCTTAATATGGTACATGCATATTTACAAAAAAGTTTGTTCATTAAGTATAGAATATTTATGCATATATTTTTATACTTTTTCTCATTAATCCAAAATCCACTCTTTTTCTAGAGTTAAGAATTTCAAGAAACCAAAAATCTAATAGATTAGGATAGCAGAAAACACTATTTTGTCTTTTTCTTATTCAGACTATCGAGTTGGAGACTATTTCAAAGAGACTGGAAGACTCAGTTGGAAGTGCTGTCAAAAATGCGTTGAAAAGTTTAAACTTTCTAAGGAAGGCGACCAGTTAAAAGGTTATAACTGTAATCCAGATCAGTGAGTGCTGTTTGGGCCTCTTGTGGCATGGCAGTTAGAAGGGAGAAATGGCAATTGCTATAAAAGACATTTTGAAAGAAGAAATAACAAGTTTGGGAGACCATTTGAAAATAGGGCCTGGAGGAAACAGAAGTCTCAATGATAACTCTTAAGATTTTGGACCTGGAAACTTGAGGCATTGCAGGTGCCATTAACTGAGACCGGGAAGCTGTGAACAAATGTCAGCTTCGGGAAAAGAATCTCAATGCCCTTCTGGAGCTACTGACTTTCAAAATTTGTATAATGTAAACAACATTATTATTACAGTTTTACAGATGAAAAGCTTAGACAAGAGGCAGTAAGGAATTTTTCCAAGGTTACACAGCCAGTAAGTGAAAAAGCCAGAATTTGAACACAGTCAGCTTTCTTTCTGATCATTCTAGCGAATTTTTAAATCTTTTGATTGACACAGATGTGGTCTTTTTCTTTAAAAGCAACTATGGGTAATAAAAAGCTTCTAATTGGCATCTGGTCTTTATCAGCCCAAAATGGCTGTTTGAAAAGATGTTTTTACTTTCCTAAAGATTCATGGCCACCATTACCTGGGTTCTGGACCCCAGTGGTCCACTTACTATAACTCAATATGTGGGATCATTCGTCCAAAAAATGGGCACTAAACCCAGGTGGAACCAATCACTGCATTTCTTCAAAAAACAAACAAACAAACAAACAAACATATATATAATTTAAAATCCAAGAGTTTCTTGGAATTGCAAATTTAAGATCATTAAGTAGCCACATACTTAATTAAAGGAGGGAGCTGCATGAAAGAATGAAGCCAGAAATAATGGATATTGGGCCTAGGAGAGTGACTCTGGTAGCATTTTAAACTTGATTCGGGTCACCTTTGAGGACCACCTGCACTTCCTCTTTCCCTTGGTTTGGCTAAATGAAACAAATATTGTTCCTACCTAATATATTTCAAGTCAAGTTTTTATCACTCCATCAAGAGAGTCATAGTTCATACAGCCATACAACTGAGGGAACTTGAACAGGTTAGTTTAAATCCCTGTATCAGTTTGCTCATTTGCATATGGGAGAAGCAGACATGTACCTTTTAGGATTTTTCAGAGGATACAATGATATCTGTAAAGTATCTGCCTTTCCATACCTAAAACTTATTTTATTACCTTGAAAAGTACCAGTCACGTTCACTTCAGTGACCTCTTTCCTTTGGAAAGGTTGGTCACCTAGCATGGGCATAAACCAATCTGTCTAGAACGCTGTAGGTTACCCATCACAGGAAACTTCGTGTCCCTAATTTACCTTTCCTTTCTTCTGCATATCCTGGATTTATCCAAGTGAGGAGAGACTGGAGAAAATGCCTGGTTGATTTCTGTATTCACACTACCTGAAAAATTCCTCAGTAACGCTTATGAAGTTGAGACACAACAGGTGTATTTCCTTAAGAAATAATCATAGATGTGAAGGACTAATTTCCAACACATTAAAAAGTCTCTGAGTATCCATTGTGCTCCAAAATCTACAACAGCAGATTTTAGTTGTCTCTCTTTATTGGCATATTATATTGATTTTGCAAGTTTTCAAATTAATCCCCCCTTTCCTTCCTTCCTTCCTTCCTTCCTTCCTTCCTTCCCTCCTTTTTTTCCCTCCCTCCCTCCATCCTTTCTTCCTCCCCACCCCCCTCTCTTTCTTGCTCACTCTCTTGTTCTCACTCCCTCTAGATGAGGAGCACAGGCTGGATACAGAGTCTCAGGTACCACATATCTTCCCTTTGCTCTTTCTTGTGAGCGATTATTACCCTTCGGAATCATCTCTATTATTACTCAACTCAACAAGGAAGGGTCATTATAACAAGAGACCAGAATTAAGACCTCAAATCAAACATCACGCTCTGATACTATGATACTTTAAGGTACCTGTCAGCTTTTGCCATAAACTGTGGTACAAAGTTATTCATTTTTACCAGGTGGTTTGAATAAAAGAAAAAAATTCCACTGATGGTAGGAAAATAAAATTCTAACCTTTTCCAAGTTTAAACCTGATGACTTTGTTAGTAAAGACATGGAATCTAAGAAAGATGGTATACCATTTTTAGGTACAAGAATCAGTATTTATGGACTATGTGTATATTCAGTGTTCACCTATAACAAAGAATACAAAGTAATTAGTAAGCCACAGCTTCTAACACTGGTTTCACCCACTTCAGCAAATGCTTCCAAGATCTTCATGGCTAATTTAGCATCTTGCTTATAGGAGATAGGTAGGTGATATTTTCATTATAGGTAAGAAATAGGAGTCTAAGAAATTCATTACCTTTAATGCCTACTGTGGACAGTTGCCAGGCATCATTGCCTTCCAAACCAATCAAGGATTCGAAGAGAACAATTTAAGTGAGCAGAGCTTTAATTGGACTGGTATCTAAAAAAAGCTGCAAAAAATTTTTACACTTTCTGAATGGAAGAGCACTCCTTCTCCAGAAGCCTTCACAGTGTGTGTTATTCTTTTTTTTTTTTTTTTTTAATGGAAATGTTTCCTGCCACATACCTGTTTAGGAGGTGAAAAGCCAAATTTAGCTTTCCTTTCGTACAGCCTGGCAATTAAGCTTTTGTGTTAGAGGAGAGTTTGGGATGTTCATTGTAATAATAGTTATCATCATGGAAAGGTTTTATTAAGTATTCAGGGCCTATTGGACAATATACATGTTACGCAAACACACACACACACACAAATCCCTATTTTCAGAGAACTCCTATCTTATATCTGTAAGATGAACATCACAAAGAAAATGCCCAGAGTTTGGTGCACACACTTGTAATATCAGTCCTCTCCACATAAAAAAGTTCATTGGTCTCCTCTTTCACAGATGTGGATTTGAGGCTCCAAGTAGTTAAGAGACCAGCCTACGGCCATAGAAGTGAGGGACAACAGTCATCTTTCTACCACACGTGTTTCATGTTATTTTTATGCATTTGAACAGGATTGCCACAGGCAAAGCTGCAAAACTGGTGAAGATTGGCTTATTTGACTCTGCCTGCTACTCTGGGCTCTTTATCTCTATACTGTTCACCTTCTTGCAGCTCTCATGACCCTTGTCTTCCGTGATCTGCTTCCGCCTACCTCCCAGGTGTTGCTATGCACCTTCATAGATACTCTCCCCTGCCCACCCACCCACACCTAACATGTCGGTTCCTCAGAGTTCTGCCCTAAACCCTTCTCTTTCCTCACTGTACTCAGTATTCCTGAAGGATAGCTTTCATTCCCGTAGCTTCTGCTACCACCTATAGATTGATCTCACCCAAATTTGATATTCCCAGCTCAGACTTCTCTCCTCTATGCTGTTGTTGCCTTGATAACCTGCCGGTACTCTATCCCCATAATGAGCTCATTGTATGCCCTTTGCTACATGTTTCTCCTCTTGCTTCCCCTATCTTACTCAGTGACACCCTCATCTATCCAGTTGTCCAAGCCAACAACAGCCTCAGAGACATCTTTGAGGTTTTCTTCCTTAACCACTCTTTTTATATAATCGACCTCCATATCTAGAGATTATGTTTAAGACCAAGAACGTGTCTGCCTATTTTTCTTTCAGTTCTCCCTGTCATTGCCCACTCTTGCTCCTTTATGGCTCACTCGAGAACTTAGGACTATAGGCATCTAGGTTTTTCCTAGCATTTCTCTACTCAGCCTACTACTCACGGCATTCCGGTTTTCTGCTCCCACCTGAGAAACCTCATTCTCCTCATATCCAGGGAAATAAGGGGTGTCATGTTTAAACTGTTTTCTTCTCTCGCAAGCCCTCAAATCTGTACCTTATCATGTTCCGTGTCAACTTGCAAAGCTTGTCTGGTTTGATATCAGCCATCTCCTCAAAACCTCATCAAGGTAGGATGATTTGGCAAGAGGGGCCAGTATAGCCAAGTGCTCAGTAACCACTTCAGCCCCCTGGGGCTTGGCAGCTGCTGCACTGACTCAGCCATGTTCCCCAGTTAAAATGGTTACAACATTTTTTCAAGAGCCTTTGTTCTTGGTTTGTTTGAGATGCATGTTACCTAGCCTTTAATGCAATCCAAAAGGAAGACAATAAACAAATAAACACAGTTAAGTCAGTGGTAGCACAAAATTATCTCCAGGTGAAATAATAAATGCAAAATCTTTGGCTCTTTGTGTCCAACGCCCGTGATACATCTCCCTGTGCTTCGCTCTCAAAACTTGCCCCTGGGGGGTGGAGGTAGAGGTGGAGGGCGTGGAATTCCGTAGCAAAGTAGCAGAGTAGGAGACATGCAGAGCCTCACCCTTTTCTTCTGCCTTTCCTTTCTCTAAGTGGAGTCTTTTTGTTATCTTGAAGTAGATTGGGTTGATAAACTCTTGGGGCTTTGAATTCACTTTTTTTTTTTTTTTTCCCCAGTTTTTGATCCTTACACGGTCACAGGAGTCTAAACTAAAACTTTCAGTCAAATAGCACACATTCTTACACTGTTAGCACTGGAAGAAATCTTACAGATTACTTTATTCAACTCACTGAGTAAAATGAGGTAATAGTAAAATGAGGTAGGGAAACAAGAGGTCTGTGGTCACATGATGACTGGATATCAATTGACAAATAATAGTGTGTTGACTTCCTTCTTACTTAAGTCAATGCTTTTGCATACTAAAAATAAAATTGGTTTGCACAGAAAGCACCAGGATGCAGTGGATAAGCAAGGATGGTTGAGTCAGACCAAGCAAGTCGTAGCTGTCCGATTCTAGCTCAGTCGCCTTCGTTAGATTAGTCTCAATTTTTCCGTATGTAAAATAGATATAGAATTAACCGTCTCATGGAGTTGTTATGAATGTTAAGTAAAAGTATGTATGTAAAATGTTAACATCGTGCATAGCATAGGATTTTTGTTTTTTTACTCAGAAAAAAGGAAGAAAAATAATAATATATTAACAGATTCACCAGCTATGTCTGAACTTTAAGGGGAAAGAAATTGAAGACACAGCTCTTGGCTTTAAGGGGTACTGAAAAAAGGGAAGATATAAACACATCATTTAACCTTTCTTCCCCTCCTTTAGATTTTCACTGGTAAAAAATGCAAATTAGGGAGCTAGCCACCTTACCCCAAGGATTAGCCAAAAACCAGGATGACTCATCCATGTAATCACAGTTTAAAAGAGAATTTTTAGGTTTTTTTAGTTAATAAAATATACACATTCTAAGCAATGATTATACGATGAGTGATATGATCTGCCAATCACATAAAATGAGTGCCCAGTTTATATAGAGAGTATGTTCATCAGGGAAAAGGTATGCTGGAGGCGGAGGGAGATAAACAGGGCAAAGCCTCTTAGACAAGACCAAATGGGCTGTGGGCTCAAAGTTGCAGGAAAGGAGGGACCTGATTTAATAGTGAAAGGGCATTTATGTGTGGGAGAAATTATTACATAGATTAAGGTTAAGAAATTTGTTTCCTTGACAGTGGATGAAATATTTTCAGTTTAAATGCCCTAAAAACTATTGTGTAACCAGAGGTTTGTCTTCTATCTTCCCTTATCTTTCCAATCAGCACACTTCAACAATTACACCCTTTGCTCCAAGGCACTCCCACCCTTAAGATCTCTCCCATAAATCAGGGGGTCGCTTTAAATATGTGCTTTACCACCTTCTGTTGCAATAGGACATACCAACAGCACATAATCTCCACGTGGTGTTTTTCTGGAGCTGGAGTCAAAACCAATTTAAATATGTACTTTCCCCCAATCTGCCTTTCGGCATAAGATATAGCAAAAGAAAGAAAAACAAAAAAAAGGAGGTTTGTTTGTCTGTTTGTTTCTTACAAAGTTGACAAGGGAATAATGTAGTAATAGCAAAAAAGAAGGGTGCCTCTAGATTGTAGATAAGGACTATTATTAGAAGACTGTGTGTGTGTGTGTGTGTGTGTGTGTGTGCGCGCGCGCGCGCGCGCGCGCGCATGCGTGCGCTTAAAATAAATACAAATTTAGGTATAAAAAACAGTTTGGCCACCAGTGGACATTAAAAAAGAACAGCTGACTTTTTAGTATATTTCTCACTTTAGAGCTAGAGGTATTACCTAGTTTACTAGTTTTCCAACCACATTCTGGTGAGCCCAGATGTTTCACAGAGGGGGTTAGCAAATTGACCGCCCCACCCCCACGCATGTGCGCGCGCACACACACATGTTTGATTTGTAGGCTGACTCACAAACAAGAAGGATGCATCTTGGAAAGCGCTTGTGACTTTAAAAATGCAATCATTTTAGGGGCGCCTGGGTGGCTCAGTCGGTTAAGCATCAGACTTTGGCTCAGGTCATGATCTCACGGTCCGTGAGTTTGAGCTCCGCGTCGGGCTCAAAAATAAATAAACATTAAAAAAAAATGCAATCATTTTAAGTCAAACGTGTTTTTGTTTTCAATATATTTAGTTTATTGTCAAATTGGTTTCCATACAACACCCAGTGCTCATCCCAAAAGGTGCCCTCCTCAATACCCATCACCCACCCTCCCCGCCCTCCCACCCCCCATCAACCCTCATTTTCTTCTCAGTTTTTAAGAGTCTCTTATGCTTAAGTCAAATGTGTTCTTAAGAAAGCAGTGACTTTAGAGGCGTCTGGGTGGCTCAATTTGTTAAGCATCCGACTTGGGCTCAGGGTGGTGATCTCATGGTTTGTGAGTTCCAGCCCCATGTTGGGCTCCGTGCTCATAGCTCAGAGCCTGGATCCTGCTTCAGATTCTGTCTCCTTCTCTCTGTGCCCCTCCCCTGCTCGTGCTCTCTCTCTCTCTCTCAAAAATAAATAAACATTAAAAAGAAAGAAAGAAAGCAGTGACTTTAAAAAAGCATTTGTTTCTAGGCAAATATGATAAAAGAGTCCCTTGTGCCAGTTCTAGGCAGCCAACACCCAGGGAACTCACATGAGGGGCCGCTTATTTGCAGGAAGGATAATTGGAATTGACATGCTATCTTCTGGTGACACTCAGCTCCAGCCCACTTCTCATCAGACTCCCCGTATTCTTACCTTACCCCTATATCTTCCCTCTGAACCACTAACCGACACTTCTCTGATAATCGCAAATTATTGACCTGAGGCACAAGTGATACCCTAACACAAGTGATTTCTCAGAGCAGGTGTACAAACGCCATGTCCCAAAAGGGAGCAATGATGGAGCACCTTGTGGGGCCACTCACTGGTGACTCTGTATTACTTACACCAATTCGCAGTCCCATGGTGTACTGCTGTAACGATTTCTGGTAGCCTGCATTCTCATTGACAGACAAGATTTTTTTTTAAAGCTTATTTTTATTTATTTTGATAGATGTAGAGAGCAAGTAGGGGAGGGGCAGAGAGAGAGGGAGACAGAATCCCAAGCAGGCTCTGTGCTGTCAGCACAGAGCCGGGTGGGAGGCTCAAACTCATTAACCGTGACATCATGATTTGAGCTGAAGTCAAGATTTAGACACCTAGCTGTCTGAGCCACCCAGGTGCCCAACCAACAAGGTCTTTTGAACAGGGATGTGTTAATAAAGCATCTAAGCATACAGTTAAATACACATGAATGAAGAACTGCTTATTTGAGAGTTACTAATATTTAGTTGATGAGAACAGTTGCTACTTCATTAAATATTCCAGAAGCTATTGATTTATAGTAACCATTTCTTCATATGGATAAAGAAAGTAAAGGCCAAGGAGCTGAAGTGAATTTCTCAAAGTCACACAGGTTGTAAATACTGGAGCTGGCACTAAGGCTCCTCGTATTTGGCTACGTGTTGAGAAGCCCCCACGCTTTCAGAATCACAGCATCGCAGAATGTCGGAGTGATGAGGGATACTAGCATCCATTTAGTCTGTGATATTCTAAAAAAGAGATTAATGATAGAAGCATTCTTGAGTTACAGAATTCTAGGATTCAATTCAGCTTGATTCGAGAATTCTGGTGCTACCTAGCTATGCGGGTGTTAGCCTCTTTAGACTTCTGTCTTCTCAAAAAATGAGTTTGCACTAGCTAATTATTCTGATTATCAATTTTAACTGACGAATAGCAGTTTTTGGTAATGGTAGCCCATGAACCCTTCGAGAACCTTCTCTCCCTCAACCTCGGTCACTTGCTGTGGGTCATCTGCCTGAAAATGAAGCCACATAAAAGAAAGAAGACCTGCAAGATGGAGACAGAGAGCCTTAATGTCATCAACTGAGACTGTGGATTCGTTATAATTAGCCAGGAGAGTCCCTCTTTTTTGTTTAAACTAGTTTGGGTTAAATTTTGGTCACAACCTTTAAAAAATATGAGCCAAAATCCTTGGAGCATCTCAGCATGAAAACTGTACAGCTTTGTGAAGAAGGAATCAGCAAGAAGAAATGTGCTTAGAAATATAGAGGAAAATATGAAATAAACTTAAAAAAAATTTTTTTAAACATTTATTTATTTTTGAGAGAGAAAGAGACAGCATGAGCAGGGGTAGGGCCAGAGAGAGAGAGGGAGATACAGAACCCGAAGCAGGCTCCAGGCTCTAGGCTCTGAGCTGTCAGCACAGAGCCTGACGCGGGGCTCTAAGCTCACGAACCATGAGATCATGACCTGAGCTGAAGTCAGACAGTTAAAAGACTGAGCCACCCAGACGCCCCTGAAATAAACTTTTTTAAGAATAGTATCTTTAAGCGCTCTCTGAACATTTTTTATTGTTTTTATTCCTTGAAGACACCATAGCAAGCTATAGAACTTTGGAAATGAGGCCCTACTTTTTAAGAGAGTCTCCTTATATCAGGTGTATATGCTTTTGCCCTGAACCATTAGAATAAGAAAAGGAATAAAGGAGCAGGGAAGGGCATGGCACCATATTTTTAGCAACTTTATAAATGTATGTATTAGATTTATTCAATTAATAGTTGTCTTAACAGGTTGGACGATTTTATCATTAACTCGAGGTTTCATTCATTTATAATACCATTCCCTCATTAAATATTCTCTAAGAGGATTTCAGTTGAGTATTTAAAATGAGGCACCATAAATCTTTTCTCTTTAATGAATTTATTCCTTTTTAAGGAATTAATTAAAATCAGTTGTAGATGAGAGATATGCTGTAAATGAATAAAGTAGCGTCCAGGCAAAGGTTAAAGAGTAGCTGTCGTTAAATGAAATGAAGCACATTCTGAAGGCAGCTTGTTAATGGAGAATTTTCATACTTAACATGCACCAACAAGAAGTTCAATACTCAGAGATTACTGTATACTCATCTGAGATTACTGTGCCCTTCCCTTTTTCCCTCCCTCTTTCCTTCCTTTCTTTCTTCCTTCCTTCTATCCCTCCTTTTAAATACATAAAATTGGCTTCATTCCTGTTCTGAAACACACCTCTGCTTTTATCGGGAACCTGGACACTCTGGGATACAAAATTGTCATAATTCCCTTGCTTCAGTTCTGAGGCTTCATACTTAGACGTGGAAAAGAAGGTAAAGAAAACAGGAGACACAAGAATAGTGAGAGAGCTGAACTTTCAAAGTAGGGGAAACATCCTTTTAAATTTAATTCACAAACTGGGAATGGAAATGTCATTGCCTCACTCAGAGGGTTAATCACTTTCTAATTTGAACTGGCAAATTTTATAATGACACTGTGAAATTAGCAGCATTTTATTGTGTTAATTATCTGCAGGACACTACATCATTACTTCTAATAAATGTAAATGAGATTGTGTCTCCTAGGACAATATACAGACAAGGTGAATTTTTATTGGCTATTTACAGGATTCCAGCACAGTCTTTCTTCTTTTTTTTCCCTTATAAAATACTTACAGTGTTGGCTTACCTTGCCAATTTCCCTGTATTTTTTTTAATATAATATTGTAAAGGTCATTAAAGTTCTCCTTAGCTCACTTGAACTCATTTTCACTCAAAGCGGTGGTGATTATTAAAAACCATGTCAAGTGTCAACCAAGACTGAGAACCACAATCATACTCTAGAGTAGTAAAAAATTTCTTTTTATTTAAAAAAAAAATTTAAGTTTATTTACTTTTGTGAGAGAGAGCACACACAAGCAGGGGAGGGGCAGAGAGAGAGGGAGACACAGAATCCAAAGCAGGCTCCAGGCTCTGAGCTGTCAGCACAGAGCCTGACATGGGACTCGAACTCATGAACTATGAGATCATGACCAGAGCTGAAGTTGGACACTTAACCGACTGAGCCACTCAGGCGTCCCTCAGTCTTTCCTTTTAAAGGTATTTAAAAACATGTTACCATTCACCCACTTGATTGAACTGTGTATCTACAGATACAATTCTGCAATGGCATGAACTAGCAAAATGTTGAGGTCAATGGTAAAAAGGAAATAAAGTTGTATTTTTTTCTGAATCATTCAGTAAATACAGAAATTAACAAATACACAGTACTGTTCCAGTCAACGTTGATAAATACTGTTAGAGACCTACTCTGAGCTAGTCACCACGTAAGACTGCAGAGGGTATGAAGGAAAGAACAGGCAGTTCTTAGCCTAAAAAAGTAACAAACTAAGAGAGAGAGAAGGAAAACAGATATAGAGAGGTAAGTAACAAAATATAGAGATAAGTAAGAGATAAGTCTTTCTTATAGAGATAAGATATATATGACCCAATAACCCATATAATGACCCACATAACATAATATGACCCAAATAAGGAGATACTAAGATTCAAAGGCAAGGGATCTTGGTCGCATGCTAATTATGGGTATCAGAAAAGAAGGAGATGCCATTTAAGAGGAACCTTGAACAGAAAAATTAGATTTTGATAGCCTGAGATAAGGAGAGGGCACAGTGATAATGAGTGATAATTAGTTCAACAGTAATAATAGCTACCAATTGAACAACCACAATGTGCTAACACATTCTATACATTAACACTCATTATCCTAATAGCCTTGCAATACAGATATGATTCCTATTTTATAGATGATGAAATCAGGGACAAGAATATTAAATAATACATCCAAGATCACATAGACAACAAGCAGACGAGTCAAAATTCTAGGCCATTTCTGTTTAATGTAAAATCTTGTACTGTTTTCAGTGTAGAATGCTGCATCTAAAAGCAAAATTTGTCAACAGATATTTTCACAATGGGTCACCACCTAGTGGGATACCATAGTTCTGAGAATAAATCAGAAACAAAGCTCTGTCTCTTTCTTGTTTTATAAAAAATATTTATTTATTTTGAGGGAGAGAGAGCGGGGTATGGGCAGAGAGAGAGGAGAAAGAAAATTCCAAGCAGACCCTCACAGGGCCTGGCACCAGGCTAGAAATCACAAACCATGAGATCATGACCTGAGCCCAAATCAAGAGTCAGACACTCAACTGACTGAGCCACGCAGGCACCCCTCTTTCTCTCTCTGATCTCCAGATTTCTCATATTTAAAAAAGGGAGAACTTGGGGCGCCTGGGTGGCTCAGTCGGTTAAGCGTCCGACTTCGGCTCAGGTCATGATCTCACGGTCCGTGAGTTCAAGCCCCGCGTCGGGCTCTGTGCTGACAGATCAGAGCCTGGAGCCTGCTTCGGATTCTGTGTCTCCCTCTCTCCTGACCCTGCCCCACTTGCACTCTGTCTCTTCCTGTCTCTAAAAAATGAATAAACATTAAAAAAATTTAAAATAAAATAAAATAAAATAAAATAAAATAAAATAAAATAAAATAAAATAAAATAAAATAAAA